>NC_052150.1:220866389-220918354 GCF_902713615.1 Scyliorhinus canicula
GGGGCGAGAGAGAGGGGGGGCGAGAGAGAGGGGGGGGCGAGAGAGAGAGGGGGCGAGAGAGAGAGGGGGGAAGATGCGAGAGGGGGGCGAGAGAGAGAGAGCGGGGCAAGAGAGAAAGAGAGGGGGCAGAGAGAGATGGGGCGAGAGAGAGGGGGGCGAGAGAGAGGGGGGGCGAGAGAGAGGGGGGGCGCGAGAGAGAGGGGGGGCGAGAGAGAGAGGGGGGCGAGAGAAAGGGGGGGCGAGAGAAGGGCGGATCGAGAGAAAGGAGGGGCGAGAGAGAGGGGGGCGAGAGAGAGGGGGGGCGAGAGAGAGGGGGGGGCGAGAGAGAGAGGGGGCGAGAGAGAGAGGGGGGCAAGAGCGAGAGGGGGGCGAGAGAGAGAGGGGGCAAGAGAGAAAGAGAGGGGGCAGAGAGAGAGGGGGCAAGAGAGGGGGCAGAGAGAGAGAGGGGCAGAGAGAGAGAGAGAGAGAGAGAGAGGGGGGGCGAGAGAGAGGGGGGTGAGAGAGAGGGGGCAAGAGAGAAAGAGAGAGGGGGCAAGAGAGAAGGGCAGAGAGAGAGAGAGAGAGAGGGCAGAGAGAGAGAGGGGGGCGAGAGAGGGGGCAGAGAGAGAGAGGGGGCAGAGAGTGAGAGGGGCAGAGAGAGAGAGAGAGAGAGCTCACAGCACCAGGAACCCAGGCTGAATTCTGGCCCTGGGTGACTGTGCGGGGTTTACACATTCTCCTAGTGTCTGCGTGGGTTTCCTCCGGGTGCTCCGGTTTTCTCCCACAGTCCAAAGATGTGCAGGTTAGGTGGATTGGCCATGATAAATTGTCCCTTAGTGTCTAACAGTTGGGGAGATACAGTGGCTGTGTTTGTCTGTCTGCGAGAGACTGTGTGTGTGTGAGTGTCCGAAAGACGTGCCATTTGGTGAATTGGACATTCTGAATTCTCCCTCAGTGTATCCCAACAGTCGCCGCTGTGGCGACTAGGGACTTTTCACAGTAACTTCATCGCAATGTAAGCCTACTTGTGACAATAAAGATGCATGTGTACAGTATGTCTGAGGAAGTGTCCGTGGAGGGGGGGGGGAAATGTGAGTGTGCGACAACCCACAGGCTGCAGTGAACCAAACACAAAAACAGTCTCGCCCACGCACTCTTAACGGTCATCCTTACTAATTACCCGGTTTTTTTTTAAATATCAATTTATTGCTTTGATTTTCTTTTGTTTCTTTTCGTCATACTTCAATTTTGTTTTTGAAACTCTTGTTTCATGTTGTGCCAAATCTTATCTTTCCAAAGTTTAGTCACCTTGAGTGAGAAAAAAATTGAAATGTGGCCCCTCATGCAAAAGGGTGGGCACGTGTTGCACAATGTGTGAATGGTAACTTCAGATCTACAGATGAGTCAGGAGGTTTATGAACAATACCTATCTGCAGTCGCTCTATCAGTTGAGTTTCAGGAGAACACATGGGTGGCTTTCTGGAAAACAAAAATAAGATGTTATTCTACGTGAAGGCAGCCAGGATTATCCAATGTGTTAACTTGCCTGTGTGAAGCAGGTCAGATTACTGTTAGCTAAACCCACGTGCAGACTCACTAAACCCATTTCAAACAACATTTCCCCCCGAAAAGTCACTCATTGTGTTATTAACATGTCCATGCACCCATTATGATGTGCGAATATTGAAGGGAAATGACAGCAGGCTGCCCAACCTCAGGGGCCATCCCAGTTGAATACAAGCTGTGCTCAGTGACCGGATGGGTAATTTCAGCAGGGAACACTGGCAGAATCATCCTTCCCTATCCCAGAAGCATCAAGATGAACTGCAGCCTGCCTTGCAACCACCTCAGCTGAGAAGACATAGCTCAGTCCCGACGGGGAGCAAAACTAGTATAAATATATTGACATCTCATACATATACGATATAATCGTGGGCCGAAGGGCCTGTTCTGTGCTGTATTTTTCTATGTTCTATGTTCTAAAGCAGCCTGAGCCACTTTTTACTCATTCAATCGTCTAGTGTCATGATAGGGAGAAATTAGGAACTTGGGTCCAGAAATGGGGTCCAAGACGTAGCAGGCAATTTAGGGGTTAAACAGAAAGAATAAGACTGCTAGCAGCGGAGTCAGAGGGATGCGCTCACAGCCTGAGTTACCTTGTCCCAATCAGACTTAACCTGGTCAGTGGGAATACACAGGATATCCTGGTTCAGCCAGGACAATCCACTCAAGGTACACGGTCATTCGGGACAGCCTTGTTTGATCAACCATCAGCCCATCACAGAATATGATGACATAGTTGCTCATCGGCTACATATAAATGGCACAGCTCTGTTCTTTTGTATAAACGGGAGTCGGCAATCAGCCACGGTAACGATAATTGGTTCACATCTGGCCACCTCAGGGGAGAACCTTTGTTGAGGGGCTGGGAGGAGGTTATAGAGAAAGAGTGTGACGTACTGTTTTGAAGAGTTACAGACAGAAGGATGTGGAAGCCGAGCAGAGAAGTCATGGAAGGTGCCACCGAGACAGGCTTTGGAAAAGGATTCTGAACCGATGTCTCCAAGAGAAGAAAAATTGCTTTGTAAATGAAAGTATTGCCTTGCTCAGTTTATATACGTGGAACAAGAGCTACATGTTCTCATTGTATAATGGGAGCTTGTGTGTTAAGGCTAAGAAACTGCATGTAATCTGTTAGCGTTAGAATGGAGGTAAAAGTTTATATATTGTTTTCTTTTAATAAAGTTTGTTTATAAAATAATCAAGTCCTATTTCTTATAACATAATTCCTGGAACAAATCAATCTTTCCGCACCGCATTAAAACTTTAAAACGTTATGCATCTGGTTCAGTATCTTAGCCATTGTTGAGGGTTGACCAAGCATCCGTAACACTAATGGGTACACATGGAAATGCAATAACACTTCAATATGTAATATAATACACTGTGTTAGGCAGGGTTGTTGCTCCACATACAGGTGTCTGCCACCTGAGTCTTTAGCTGTATGCTATTGGGACAGGAATGCATCATTTGGATATTTATCTGACATTAAAGTAAAATACTACAGGTGCTGGAAATATGAAATAAAAATTGGAAGTGTTAGGAAAACTCACCAGGTCTGACTGTACACGTGGAGAGATTCAGAACTGACGTAGAGTCCATTATGACCTTTGTTATGAAACCCAACTTACTTTAGTCTTAAGCTCGGAGGTGAGAAATCCCGACAAACCTCGGACCTCCCGCGCATGCGGAGGCTTCACAAGTGCAGTTTCACATTTTTTACGTTCTTTGGTCCAAGGACTGACCCAGAGCACTTGTACAGAAGGGTATAAAAACCCAGGTCACACGGCTGGGTACAGAGCATCATACTGGCAGGTGTCCCAGGCAGGGGACAATGTGGAGGGGACAGGGAAAGGATCCAAAAAGAGTTCCAGGTA
Organism: Scyliorhinus canicula; assembly: GCF_902713615.1. Classification (NCBI taxonomy): domain Eukaryota; kingdom Metazoa; phylum Chordata; class Chondrichthyes; order Carcharhiniformes; family Scyliorhinidae; genus Scyliorhinus; species Scyliorhinus canicula. The sequence goes on from NC_052150.1 coordinate 220,869,806, forward strand.
AGGGGAAAAAAGGAGGGGACAGAAACAGGTCCAGTTTAAGTCTAAAAAAAGAGAGGAGCAGGGAATAAGGCTACAAATAGGGGAAACAGCTGCAGGGAGGTGGGCTCAGGAGAAGCCCTGGTAATTGAAGAGGGATAAGGGGAAGCCCTTAAGATCCAAGAAGGCAGCCGATGGTTGGAGACTCCGTGCTGCCACTGGGGCAAAGATAATATTAATAATAATAATAATCACTTATTGTTACAAGTAGGCTTCAATGAAGTTACATTGAAAAGCCCCCAGTTGCCACATTCTGACACTTGTTCGGGGAGGCCAGTACGGGAATTGAACCTGCGCTGCTGGTCTTGTTCTGCATTACAAGCCAGCTGTTTAGCCCACTGTGCTAAACCAGCCCCTAAACTCCTCTGGAGCAACGATATTCTGCTCGAGGTGGCCGAAGAGCTGAAACTGTGCTCGAGCGCAATCAGGAATCCAAGGAAACGGAATCCCGAGGGACAACATTGAAACCTTGTGATGCAGGCCACAGTTGAAGCAGTCTGGATTGAAGCGGCTTTTGGAGAGAATTCCGAGGCAAGATTGGGGAGGAGAAGGCTGCAATCCTTCGCAAGAGAGATGGAGTTTCAGTGAGATTGTTGACACAGTGTTACTGACGATGGCTGAGTCCTTAAGAAATCCATGGAATCTGTTGTGGTAACATCAGCCATTTACACTATAGTGTTGCGTGTCAGACCACAATTTGCCTGTTAATTAATAAGTGCCTCATACTGACTCTGCATGTTACAGTATAAGACAGATATTGTAAATTGTTTTACCTTTTTTTACATATTAACGTTTATTTTTGTTTGTTCAAAATCAGTGGAATCTTGTGGCTTTATTCTTAGCCAACATCTTGAATGACAAACTGTGTTTACTTTAAACAAAATGTTATTGGTCCCTAAACAGATCTCAGTAACAACTTGGGGTTCTGGCCAAGTATTGTAACACACTTCTTCAGATATTTATCCGATTTCAAGTAACTGTTTTCTCCAAAGATTAGGTTTCACGCTTGACACAGCCACTTTAACCAAATAAATTGTGCTTATCTACCAGTGTACTGATCAAAAGCAATGGAAACTAAATAGCTTAGTTAATTCATTGGCTTGCAACTTGATGAAGAGCTCCTGATTAGAGTGTCAGGCAGTGCAATAGTGTTTCTTACATTCTGTGCTTTTAGTTTTTGTCCCATTCCCCTCTGTTTTCCACACAGATAGCTGGCAGCAGGTTTCACAGAGCAATTACCACAAACAGTACAGCGTCAGATCTGGTCGTCCACAGATGTACAAATAGGTATATTTTCACATGTACAACCCAAATTCTAAGGGGTAAATCGTTATGCCAGGAGAGATATGGCTGGAGGTGGATTACAATTTCAGAATGAATGAAACAGATTTCACTACGCCTCCATAATAACAATAATAATAATAATCTTTATGGTCACAAGTAGGCTTACATTAGGGTTACCTAACAGCACGTCTTTCGGGACTAGTGGGAGGAAACCGGAGCACCCGGAGGAAACCCACGCAGACACAGGGAGAACGTGCAGACTCCACAGTGACCCAGCCGCAAATCGAACCTGGGACCCTGGCACTGTGAATCCACAGTACTAACCACTGTGCTGCCCACATGCTGTCCAATGTGCACACTGCCATTTTAATAGGGACAGATTGGGGGAAGAATAACCCGTTCAAGACGAGTCTGATGCCTCAGATTTAAATAGAATTTTAGATCGAACAGCTTCAACCAGGTTCCACAGAGCTCAGGAATTCCAGCAGCCAAATGGAGACATAGACAGCCAATCCAGCAGATAAGTGCATTTCCAGCACTCGTTGTGGGCCAGGAGAAAGAGGATTGCAATGCTACCTCCCCTGCCCCCTGACATTTGGCAACTACCTCACACACCCCATCCCACCAACTTCGCCGCGGCCTCAAAGCATCCCTTGCACCTCATGACCGATTTAAACACTCAACGATCATTCCCACCAGCCCCTCCAAAACCCACAATCTCTCTGTGCTCCCTCTCTCCCTCCGACCTTTTCACTCCCAGCTGCCAGGCGCTATCTCCATATCCCCATAAGCCCCCCTAATTTGCACATCTTTGGACACCAAGGGGTTAGGCGCCAATCCGCCTAACATCATCTTTGGACTGAGAGAGCAAACCGGAGCACCCGGAGGAAACCCATGCAGACACGGGGAGAAAGTGAAAACTCCACACAGTCACCCAAGGCCAGAACTGAACCCGGGTCCCTAGCACTGTGAGGGAGCAGTGCTAACCGCTGCCCCGCCCCTGGCCTGATCAAACAAATTTAATTTGCCACATGTTAAAAAGGTGAGTAGCTTCGGCTGACAAGTGGCAAGTAACATTTGTGCCACACAGTGCCAGGCAATGACCATCTCCATAAGAGAGAATCCAACCATTGCCACCCAACATCCAATGGCATTACAATTGCTGAATCCCTCACTATCGACATCCTGGGAGTTACCAATGACCAGAAACTGAACAGGACTAGCCATATAAATACTGCAGCTGAAGCTAGGAATCCTGCGGTAAGAAGTAACCTCCAGACTACTGAAAAACTGTCCCCCATCTGCAAGTCAGGAGTTTGGTAGAATACTCTCCACTTGCCTGGACGAGTGCTGCTTCAACAAGACTCCGGAATCTTGACACCATTCAGGACAAAACAGCCTGTTTGACATCCACAAATATTCACTCCCTCCACCACCGACGCATTGTGGCTGTAGGAACTCTCAAAGGCTCCTTCAACAGCACCTTCCAAATCCGCGACCTCTACCAACTAGAAGGACAAGGGCAGCAGATACATGGGAACACCACCACCTGGAAGCTCCCCTCCAAGTCAGACACCAGTCTGACTTGGATACTTATCGCTCTTCCTTGAATGTCTCCAGGCCACAATCCTGGAACTCCCTCCCTAACAGCACTGTGGGTGTACCTACACCTCAGGGACTGCAGTGGTTCAAGGCGGCAGCTCACTGCCACCTCCTCAAGAGCAATTAGGGATGGGCAATAAATACTGGCCCAGCCTGTGATGCCCACATCCTGTGAAAGAATAGAAAAAGACAAAAACCTTCCAATGATCAATTAAAATGTTGGCAATTCTACCTAACAGAAGTCAAATCCATTCATGAGGGAGTTGAAGGGTGGGTCAGTAAATTTGCAGACGATAGGCGGATTGGTGGAGTTGTGGATAGTGAGGAGGGCTGTTGTCGGCTGCAAAGAGACATAGATAGGATGCAGAGCTGGGCTGAGAAGTGGCACATGGAGTTTAACCCTGAAAAGTGTGAGGTTGTCCATTTTGGAAGAACAAATATGAATGCGGAATACAAGGTTAACGGTAGCGTTCTTGGCAGTGTGGAGGAGCAGAGAGATCTTGGAGTCTATGTTCATAGATCTTTGAAAGTTGCCACTCAAGGGGATAGAGCTGTGAAGAAGGCCTATGGTGTGCTAGCGTTCATTAGCAGAGGGATTGAATTTAAGAGCCGAGAGGTGATGATGCAGCTATACAAAACCTTGGTAAGGCCACATTTGGAGTACTGTGTGCAGTTCTGGTCACCTCATTTTAGGAAGGACGTGGAAGCTTTGGGAAAGGTGCAAAGGAGATTTACCAGGATGGTGCCTGGAATGGAGGGTAGGTCTTACGAGGAAAGGTTGAGGGTGCTCAGCCTTTTCTCATTAGATCGGAGAAGGATGAGGGGCGACTTGACAGAGGTTTAGAAGATGATCAGGGGAATAGATAGAGTAGACAGTCAGAGACTTTTCCCCTGGGTGGAACAAACCATTACAAGGGGACATAAATTTAAGCTGAATGGTGGGAGATATAGTGGGGGTATGTCAGAGGTAGGTTCTTTACCCAGAGAGTAGTGGGGGCATGGAATGTACTGCCTGTGGAAGTAGTTGAGTCGGAAACATTAGGGACCTTCAAGCGGTTATTGGATAGGTGCATGGATTACGGTAGAATGATGGGATGTAGATTAATTTGTTCTTAATCTCGGACAAAAGTTCGGCACAACATTGTGGGCCAAAGGGCCTGTTCTGTGCTGTATTTTCTATGTTCTATGTTCTATGGTATAGATTAAGCAGTTTACTCAAAATCAGACTTGTCCCATCGAGGAGACATGAAGGAAAATATATAACTACGTCATGCTGGATGCTGGATTCTGAAACAAAAACAGTAAATACTGGACAATCTCAGCAGGTCTGACAGCACCTGTGTAGAGAGAAGGGAGCTGACGTTTCTAGTCTGTGATTACTCTTCGTCAGAGCTCTTTATCAGAGAAATGGGGTCAGATTTATACTGTGGGGGGGAGCAGTGGGGCTGGATAGGGGGCCAGCAATAGGTGAAGACTGACAAAGATGTCGAGTACAGAAGACAAAAGGAAGGTAAATGGGGTGATGAAGGCTTAGAAGGGAGCTGCCAGTGGGACAGAAAGAGATTAGAATGTGTGAATGGCAGAACAAGGTGAGCAGTGTGTCAAAGGGCAACTAGGGACAGATGGCCCAAGTGGGCTGGGGGGAGGGGGGGGGCAATGGTTTGGGGAAAAGCAGATCAATGGAAGAAATGATGAAAATAAATTGATAGAAATAAAAATGGGGTGAAGGTGGAGGAGAGAGTTCACAGTCTGAAGTATTTGAACTCCATGTTAAGCCCGAAAGGCTGGAACATGCCTAATCGGAAGGTGAGGTGCCGTTCCTCCAGTTTGCCTGGGCTTCACTGGAACAATGCAACAGGCCAAGGACGGACAAGTGGACCTGAGAACAAGTCGGTGAGTTGAAATGGCAGCGACAGGAAGGTCTGGGTCATGCTTGCGGACGGACCAGAGGTGTTATGTCACCCAAATGTGGTTCCACTATTTAAGAGTTGCAGAGATAAGCCAGGGAACTACAGACCAGCGAGTCTTGCGTCAGTGGTAGGGAAACTATTGGAGAAAATGCTGAAGGATACGATCTATCTCCCCTTGGACAGGCAAAATTTGATCATGAATAATCAGCATGGCTTTGTCAGAGGGAGGTCATGCCTAACAAATTTGATTGAATTTTTTGAGGTGACGACCAGGTGTGTAGATGAGTGCAGTTGATGTGGTTTATATGGATTTCAGCAAAGCCTTTGACAAATTCACACATGAGACTTATAAAGGCGGCAAATGCACATGGGATACAGGGTTATTTGATACGGTGGATTCATAATTGGCTTAGCTGTAGGAGAAAGAGGGTGATGACAGACGGGTGCTTTAGTGACTGAAAGCCAGTACCCAGTGGTGTACCACAGGGATCTTTACTGGCCCCTCCCTTATTTGTCATTTATATAAATGACAGATGACTATGACTATATGCGGGGTAGGATCAGTAAGTTTGCAAATGACACAAAAGATTGGATTTAGATTTTGTTTATTGTCACGTGTACCGAGGTACAGTGAAAAGTATTTTTCTGCGAGCAGCTCAACAGATCATTAAGTACATGAAAAGAAAAGGAAATAAAAGAAAATATATAATAGGGCAACACAAGGTACACAATGTAACAACATAAACACTGGCATCGGATGAAGCATACAGGGTGTAGTGTTAGTGTTAATGAGGTCAGTCCATAAGTGGGTCGTTTAGGAGTCCGGTAACAGCGGGGAAGAAGCTGTTTTTGAGTCTGTTCGTGCGTGTTCTCAGACTTTTGTATCTCCTGCCCAATGGAAGAAGTTGGAAGCGTGAGTAAGCCGGGTGGGAGGGGTCTTTCATTGTGCTGTCCTCTTTCCCAGGCAGCGGGAGGTGTAGATAGAGTCAATGGATGGGAGGTGGGTTTGTGTGATGGATTGGGCTGTGCTCACGACTCTGAAATTTCTTGCAGTCTTGGGCCGAGCAGTTGCCATACCAGGCTGTGATGCAGCCCGATAGGATGCTTTCTATGGTGCATCTGTAAAAGTTGGTAAGAGTTAATATGGACATGCCGAATTTCCTTAAGTTTTCTGAGGAGGTATAGGCGCTGATGTGCTTTCTTGGTGGTAGCATCGACGTGGGTGGACCAGGACAGATGTTTGGAGATGTGTACCTCAAGGAATTTGAAACTGCTAACCATCTCCACCTCCACCCCGTTGATGCTGACAGGGATGTGTGTATAGTACTTTGCTTTCTGAAGTCAATGACCAGCTCTTTCATTTTGCTGGCATTGAGGGATAGATTGTTGTCACTGCAGCACTCCACTAGGTTCTCTATCTCCCTCCTTATGGGGCTGGTTTAGCTCACTGGACTAAATCGCTGGCTTTTAAAGCAGACCAAGCAGGCCAGCAGCACGGTTCGATTCCTGTACCAGCCTCCCCGGACAGGCGCCGGAATGTGGCGACTAGGGGCTTTTCACAGTAACTTCATTGAAGCCTACTCGTGACAATAAGCGATTTTCATTTCATTTCATTTTCATTGTATTCTGACTCGTTATTCGCGATCCGGCCCAATATGGTCGTATCGTCAGGAAACTTGTAGATGGAGTTGGAACCAAAGTTTGCCACGCAGTCGTGTGTGTACAGGGAGTAGAGTAGGGGGCTAAGTACGCAGCCTTGCAGGGCCCTGGTATTGAGGACTATTGTGCAGGAGGTGTTGTTGTTCATTCTTACTGATTGTGGTCTGTGAGTCAGAAAGTCGAGGATCCAGTTGCAGAGTGGGGAGCCAAGTCCTAGGTTTTGGAGCTTTGATACGAGCTTGGCTGGGATTATGGTGTTGAAGGCGGAGCTGTAGTCAATAAATAGGAGTCTGATGTAGGAGTGCGATGTAGGAGTCCTTGTTGTCGAGATGCTCTAGGGATGAGTGTTGGGTCGGAGAGATGGTGTCTGCTGTGCACCGGTAACGTCGGTTTGCGAATTGGAGTGGATCAACCTCTCAAAGCACTTCATTACGACTGAAGTCAGGGCCATCGGATGGTAGTCATTGAGGCACGTTGTCTGGTTCTTCTTTAGCACCAGTATGATGGTGGTCTTCTTGAAGCAGGTGGGAACCTCAGAGTAGAGTAGGGACAAGATAAAGATGTCCGCGAACGTATCTGCCAGCTGGTCCGCGCAGGCTCTGAGTGCACAACCAGGGACCCCGTCCGGATTCGTCGCCTTCCGAGGGTTCACTTTCAGGAAAGCCAATCTGACTTTGGAAGCTGTGATCATGGGTATGGGTGGGTTATGGGCTGCTGGGGCACACAATAGCGGATTGTTGGTTTCCTGCTCGAACTGAGCATAGAATGCATAGAGTTTATCGGGGAGAGGTGCGCTGCTGCTGGAGATACTGCTCGGCTTCGTTTTGTAGCCCGTTATGTTGTTTAGGCCTTGCCACAACCACCAAGCATCTGTAACGCTCGTCTGTGACTCTAGCTTGGTCTGGTTTGATCGGCCAGTGAGGTTGAGTGCCTTGGGTTACAGGAAGATATACACAATCAAATGGGCAGGTAAGCGGCAGATGGAATTTAAGCCTGAAAAGTGAGAGGTGATACACTTTGGAAGGAGTAATTCAACAAGAAAGCATTCAATGAACGGCATGACACTCAAAGTTCTGAGGAACAAAGAGGGACCTTGGCATGTTTGTCCATAGAACTCTGAAGGCAGACGGGCAGGTTAATAGGGTGGTGAAAAAGGCATATGAGACACTTGCCTTTATCAATCGAGGCATAGATTACAAAAGCAGGGAGGGCATGTAAGAAATAAAAGAATGACCAGGTTAAGGTTAGGGCCGGTCAAGGACAGTAGTGGGAACTTGTGCATGGAGTCAGAAGAAATAGGAGGCGTTGAATGAATACTTTTCTTCAGTGTTCACCAAGGAGAGGGGCCATGTTTTTGAGGATGTGAGTATGAAACAGGCGGGTAGGCTGGAGGAGCTGGATGTTCTGAGGAAGGATGTATTAGCAATTTTGAAAAACCTGAGGGTCGACAGGTTCCCTGGGCCAGATGGGATATATCCTAGGATTCTTTGGGAGGCAAGGGATTGCAGAGCCTTTGGCTTTGATCTTTGGGTCCTCACTGTCCACGGGGATAGTGCCAGAGGACTGGAGAGTGGCAAATGTTGTTCCTCAGTTCAAGAAAGGGAATAGGAATGACCCTGGTAATTATAGGCCAGTTAGTCTTACTTCGGTGGTCGGTAAGTTAATGGAAAAGGTCCTGAGGGATAGGATTAATGACCATTTGGAAAGATGCAGCTTAATCCGGGATAGTCAACACGGATTCGTGAAGGGTAAGTCTTATCTCACAAATTTGACTGAATTCTTTGAGGAGGTAACTAAGTGTGTAGATGAAGGTAGAGCAGTTGATGCCGTATACATGGATTTCAGTAAGGCATTTCATAAGGTTCCCCATGATTGGCTCATGAAGCAAGGAGGTGTGGGATAAAGGGAAAATTTGGCCAATTGGATAAGTAACTGGCTATCACATAGAAGACAGAGGGTGGTGGTGGATGGAAAATTTTCAGACTGGAGACCAGTTACCAGCGGTGTACCACAGGGATCAGTGCTGGGTCCTCTGCTTTTTGTGATTTTTATGAAGGACTTGGAGGAGAGGGCTGAAGGGTCGGTCAGTAAAATTGCTGAAAACACCAAGATTGGTGGAGTAGTGGATGAGGAGGAGGGCTGTTGTAGGCTGCAAAGAGACATTGATAGGAAGCAGAGCTGGGCCGAAAAATGGTTTATGGTGTTTAACCCTGAAAAGTGCGATGTGATTCATTTTGGTAGAAAAAATTTGAATGCGGATTACAGGGTCAACGGCAGGGTTCTGAGGAAAGTGGAGGAACAGAGAGATCTTGGGGTTCATGTCCACAGATCTCTGAAGGTTACCACTCAAGTGGATAGAGCCGTGAAGAAGGCCTATAGTGTATTAGCGTTTATTAACAGGGGGCTTGAGTTTAAGAACCGTGGGGTTATGCTGCAATTGGTGAGACCACATTAGGAGTATTGTGTGCAGTTCTGGTCACCGCATTACAGGAAGGATGTGGAAGCATTGGAAAGGGTGCAAAGGAGATTTACCAGGATGCTGCCTGGTTTGCAGGATAGGTCTTATGAGAAAAGGTTGAGGGAGCTAGGGCTTTTCTCTTTGGAGCAGAGGAGGATGAGACGCGACTTAATAGAGGTTTATAAGATGATGAGGGGGATAGATAGAGTGGACGTTCAGAGACTATTTGCTCGGGTGGATGTAGCTGTTACAAGGGGGCATAACTATCAGATTCAGGGTGGGAGATATAGGAGGGATATCAGAGGTAGGTTCTTTACTCAGAGAGTGGTTAGAGCGTGGAATGGACTGCCTGCTGCGATAGTGGATTCGGACACTTTAGGAACTTTCAAGCGGTTATTGGATAGGCACATGGAGCACACCAGAATGACAGGGAGTGGGATAGCCTGATCTTGGTTTCGGACAAAGCTCGGCACAACATTAAGGGCCGAAGGGCCTGTTCTGTGCTGTACTGTTCTATGTTCTATGTCATATTGGAGTTGTATAGAACTTTGAAGAGGCAACAGCTGGAGCACTGTGCCCAGTTCTAGTCGCCACATTATGGGAAGGATGCAATTGCGCTGGAGGGGATGCAGAGGAGATCGGGTGGATAGGGAGCAGCTGTTCCCCTTAGTTGAAGAGCCTGTCACGAGGGCACACAAGTTGAAGGTGAGGGGCAGGAGGTTAAGGGAAGATTTGTGGAAAAATGTTTTTATCCAGGGGGTGGTGATGGTCTGGAATGCACTGCCTGGGAGGATGGTATAGGTGGGTTGCATCACATCCTTTAGAGGTACCTGGATCAGCACTTGGCACATCATAACATTCAAGGCTATGGATCAAGTATTGGCAAATGGGATTAGGAAGGCAGGTCAGGTGTTTTTTCACGTGTCGGTTCAGACTCTATGAACCAAAGGGCCTCTTCCGCACTGCTAGAACCTGTAACATTGCCGTGTGTAATTGAACGCAAGCAGTCTACCAAAGAGGTAGCAAAAAGAGTTCTGTCCAGGTAAATTGTCTGGCCCTCATCTACACTGGGTACTACTGGAAACATCAGAACTCCTATAACGGTGCCTTTAAGGCTAATTCATCTGTGTGTCTTCTTCCATCGTGGAAGTCCTCATTTCTGGAAAGTCAGATTACCCTGCAACACATTCAGCCTGCTACCCTCGGAAGGACTCTGGACCCGTGTGAAACCACAACTTATTTTTTAATTGTGGTCCTGCCCTGGACCCCTTTCTTTCCCTTATCCTTCTTTCGTTGTACAAGTGCAAAAGAGACAGACGGTGATAAACACAGAGTGATCGTAGCCTGCCAGCCTCCTTCACAAAGTGCGGGTAAAACCCAAAAGCAGTGAGTCAGAGTCATAATTTGTTCAGTAATTGAATTGTGAATAAAACTGCGTTAAACTGTGAAGATGTTTTGTCCTTTGTTCATCTCGCAAATAAGGGCAGCTGGGTAAAACTTTTGAGTAAGCTGGTCGACAGTATCTGAGGTTTTACAAGTGCAACAAGTGCTAAAAGAGACAGATGTTGAGAAACTACTTCCTGCATTTTTTGTGTGTGTGTGTGTCTGTGTGTGTTCGTGTGTCTGGTGTGTGTGTGTCTGTGTGTGTGTGTGTATGTGTGTCTGTGTGTGTATGTGTCTGTGTGTCTGTCTGTGTGTCTGTGTGTGTGTCTGTGTGTCTGTGTGTGTCCGTGTCTGGTGTGTGTGTGTCTGTGTGTGTGTGTGTGTGTGTGTGTCTGTATATAAAATCGACCAACCCTCTTACTTTACCTGATCACAAGTTTGCTGTGGGGTTATTAATAGAGGATCAGAGATTCTAAACTGAAGAGTTGGGGAATAGGGTGAAGAGAGTGAAATAGAAAATCACAAACCCCTTCAGTTTCCAGATGGGTGGGGAGAGAAATCAGGGCTGTTTAAATAAATCCCTTCCTGTCCATAACAGACTTGTCCAACATAAGGCCGCCAAGCCTCTGTGCCCAGCTGCCAGACTCACTGTGCGGACTGCAGGTAAGCTGCAAGGAGCTGCTAGCTGCTCCTCCAATTACAGGTTGGTGCCCACCGTAACGTTATTGGTTATAAAGGGCTTTGAGACGTCCAGTGTTGTTGTTTTTCACAAAACTCAAAAAAATAAAGAGGTCAGGGTTGATCACCAAGAACATGCAGCATCAGTGGCACCTTAATCTCAGTGACACAGTATCGCAGCCCGGCCACTTCAAATGTGATACTACTCCAATTTCTCATTCAATATTAACAGCTTACATTCACATCCCTTACTGCAGTCGGACCAGTCCCAGATAACAACTGAAAAAAATACATGGCTTGTATTTATATAGAGCAACCTTGGGTTGTCCCAAAATGGTTTGCATATAAAAATCCAAATTTGGCGTTTCTTAGTAATCACGTCTTGGTTTACCGCATCTCTGTCATACTTTTAAATTTGGTGATATTTTGCACGATGAGCAATGGATTTTAGCCATACAACTGAAGTTGTTTTGAAATGTTGTCGGTGCGAAACGCCGCAGCCAATTTGTACACAGCAAACTCGCGTAAACGGCAACGTGATAATAGATAATCTAAAACATTGTTTGAGGGATAAGTGTGGCCAAGGACACAAATGGAACTCCCTCTTCTAGTACTGGTCCATGCAAATGTGGACCAGGTGGAACCGCACCTGGGGGGTCCCCCAGGCCATGGGGGGCCCCTGGTTGGTCAAGGACTGGGTAGGGTGACACGCTGGCTCTCCCCCTGGCACCTTATCATTGCCACCCTGCAACTGCCAAAGTGCCCGGGTGGCACTGCCAAGCTGGCAGAAGCACTGCCAGGGTGTCACTGCCAAGAGCCTGAGGGGGGGGGGGGGGGGTGATATCATGCCCATGAAAGGAGGGGGGGGGCTATGAAGGATGGGTGGGGAGTTGGGGGGGAGGGGGGGGGGAGAGGAGAAGAGAGGTGCAGATTGGGAAGGTGCAGGGCGGGTATGAAGGAACCTCTGGAAGGCTGCGGGTGGGGGGTGTCTCCTGATAGGGGGGCACATCAGCGACCCCATAGCAGGATTTCCACATTGGGGGGGGAGGGGGTAGTGCTCATGTGGGGGGGGGGGGGGGGGTGACATTGCCCGTGGGTTTAAGGGTGTGTGGGACCGTCAAGCTCAGAGATGAGGGGTCACCCGTTCAAAATGGTGGCTTGATCTCAGAGGGGCCGGTCTCGCCAGCACGTTCAGATCCTCAGTGATGGAAAATGTTGTAAGTGTGGGCTAGCCTGGGGAGAAACTCCCCTGGGCCTAATAAAGTAAGTAAATGTGTTTAGATACCAGGGGGGAACTTGCCAACAGAGCCGGTGACAAACTCCCAGCCAACCCTGCCTAAAATAACACTTATCAACTTTTCCGTTAGATTCGCGCCCCTTAATTCTAAGCCATGTTTAAATACTGGTAAAGTGGAAATGATGCAGGCCAAGATGGTAGTGAAGAGACTAACCCTCCCCACAGGATAGCACTGTTGTATGCCTGGAAGGAGGAAGAGGAACAGGGCTTGTGTAAAACAGGCAACTCACTGCAAACATCAGTGCCATCCTTTCTTTCAGCATTTCACATCTGAATCTGGTTGCCTAGTGTGCTGCAGCCAGTGTAACTAGTTCAGCAATGGTGGTTGTCAGCTAGGTACACCTCTGCACTTTGTGGGCAAGAGGCTCACATCTAAAAGTCTGTCTCAAACAATGTGCAACGAGTTCCTCTTCCTCTCCTTTAAAACCACAAGTTAAAACGATCCTCATCTGGAAAACCTGTTGTCCCAATATCATAGGTTTACCAAACTACTTCACACAAACCTCACTGACCAGCCACGGGGAAAACAGGTCCCTTCTTAGCCACGCACCCTCTTCCTCATACAAACATTCCGTTTGCTTCCAAAAGAAAATCCAAACTTGGCATTTATGATTAATCACTTCTCAGTTTATCTCCACTTATTCACACTCCTAAACTTGATGTTTTGACTACGAGCAACAGATTTTAGCTTTACGTTTTTTTGCAAATGTTGTTCTGAACCAAATTTCGTTTGCAGTGTTGTTGTAAGCGGCTGGCAATGCATTGCCTCTCTCCTCTAACCCCTCGTTTGAAGAATGAAGTGTTATGGTGGAATGTGCAAATCTGGCTTTCTTCACACACTCAAAACACTGAGGTTGCCTTTCGCTTTCCCAGTAGCAGAGTGTTTCACAGACCTTTGCTGAAAACCTATATCCCCAGACCAGAAGCAAAAAAACCTTGCAATATTGTCAAGGGAGCCTTGCGCTTAAGAATAGCAAGGGAAGGATTGAATATGTTAACGGGAGGTTAAATTAAATGGGTTACCATCAGTGTTTGAAATAGCACAGGGTACAATTTCCCATGGACATGCAAGGCTTCATACGCAACATAATCTCAAGTCCAAATCTCAGGTCAGCCCCAAATACACAAGACACTGCAAAAGCAATCATTTTTTTTTAAAACAATGATTGTTGAAATGTTATGCACTTTGGCACGTGACCAATTTAATGCAGTGACGTTAGGGACATGGGTTTAGAACAGAAACATTCTTTGATCCCTGCCGTATCATTAAACTCCGGGGAGAAGGCAGCAATTCCTCTGCGAGAACAATTAATAATCAGGATGTGTTCTGATGCTGGTATGCTTACATTAATACCTTTTCCTCATGGTAACATTGTTCTTGATGTATCCTTTCACAAGGATCAGGATTCTATACACAAAGAAAATTCTTGAACGGTAACATGCTTGCCATAACTGGTTGGATTGGATTGGATTTGTTTATTGTCACGTGTACCGAGGTACAGTGAAAAGTATTTTTCTGCGAGCAGCTCAACAGATCATTAAGCACATGGGAAGAAAAGGGAATAAAAGAAAATACATAATAGGTCAACACAAGATATACAATGTAACTACATAAGCACTGGCATCGGATGAAGCACACAGGGTGTAGTGTTAATCAGGTCAGTCCATAAGAGGGTCATTTAGGAGTCTGGTGACAGAGGGGAAGAAGCTGTTTTTGAGTCTGTTCGTGCGTGTTCTCAGACTTCACTTCCGGTTTCGTCCCGATCTTCTAGGGGCTGGTTTAGCTCACAAGGCTAAATCGCTGGCTTACCAAGCAGGCCAGCAGCACGGTTCGATTCCTGTACCAGCCTCCCCGGACAGGCGCCGGAATGTGGCAACTAGGGGCTTTTCACAGTAACTTCATTGAAGCCTACTCGTGACAATAAGCGATTTTCATTTCATTTTTCTTCCAGGTCGCGGAGGTCAGGTCAGGTTGGGTCAAAAGGGTCAATTCCTCTGCGAGAACAATTAATAATCAGGATGTGTTCTGATGCTGGTATGCTTACATTAATACCTTTTCCTCATGGTAACATTGTTCTTGATGTATCCTTTCACAAGGATCAGGATTCTATACACAAAGAAAATTCTTGAACGGTAACATGCTTGCCATAACTGGTTGGATTGGATTGGATTTGTTTATTGTCACGTGTACCGAGGTACAGTGAAAAGTATTTTTCTGCAAGCAGCTCAACAGATCATTCAGTACATGGGAAGAAAAGGGAATTGAACAGAATTTAAGAAAATACATGAGAATACATAATAGGGCAACACAAGATATACAATGTAACTACATAAGCATTGGCATCGGATGAAGCAGACAGGGTGTAGTGTTAATGAGGACAGTCCATAAAAGGGTCATTTAGGAGTCTGGTGACAGTGGGGAAGAAGCTGTTTTTGAGTCTGTTCGTCCGTGTTCTCAGACTTCTGAATCTCCTGCCCGATGGAAGAAGTTGGAAAAGTGAGTAAGCCGGGTGGGAGGGATCCTTGATTATGCTGCCTGCTTTCCCCCGGCAGCGGGAGGTGTAGATGGAATCAATGGATGGGAGGCAGGTTCGTGTGATGGACTGGGCGGTATTCACGACTCTCTGAAGTTCCTTGCGGTCCTGGGCCGAGCAGTTGCCATACCAGGCTGTGATGCAGCCCGAGAGGATGCTCTCTATAGTGCATCTGTAAAAGTTGGTAAGGGTTAATGTGGACATGCCAAATTTCCTTAGTTTCCTGAGGAAGTAAAGGCGCTGTTGTGCTTTCTTGGTGATAGCGTCGACATGAGTGGACCAGGATAGATGTTTGGTGATGTGCACCCCTAGGAATTTGAAACTGCTCACCATCTCTACCTCGGCTCCGTTGATGCTGACAGGGGTGTGTACAGTACTATGCTTCCTGAAGTCGATGACCAGCTCTTTAGTTTTGCTGGCATTGAGGGAGAGATTGTTGTCGTTGCACCACTCCACTAAGTTCTCTATCTCCCTCCTGTATTCAGACTCGTCGTTGTTCGAGATCCGGCCCACTATGGTCGTATCGTCAGCAAACTTGTAGATGGAATTGGAACCAAGTTTTGCCATGCAGTCGTGTGTGTACAGGGAGTAGAGTAGGGGGCTAAGTACGCAGCCTTGCGGGGCACCGGTGTTGAGGACTATTGTGGAGGAGGTGTTGGTGTTCATTCTTACTGACTGTGGTCTGTTGGTCAGAAAGTCAAGGATCCAGTTGCAGAGTGGAGAGCCAAGTCCTAGGTTTTGGAGCTTTGATATGAGCTTAGCTGGGATTATGGTGTTGAAGGCGGAGCTGTAGTCAATAAATAAGAGTCTGATGTAGGAGTCCTTGTTTTCGAGATGCTCTAGGGATGAGTGTAGGGCCAGGGAAATGGCGTCTGATGTGGACCGGTTGCGACGGTATGCAAATTGAAGTGGGTCAAGGCGTTCCGGGAGTATGGAGGTGATGCGCTTCATGAGCAGCCTCTCAAAGCACTTCATTACAACTGACGTCAGGGCCACCGGGCGGTAGTCATTGAGGCACGTTGCCTGGTTCTTCTTTGGTACCGGTATGATGGTGGTCTTCTTGAAGCAGGTGGGGACCTCGGAGTGGATTAGGGATAGGTTAAAGATGTCTGTGAAAACCTCTGCCAGCTGGTCCGCGCAGGTTCTGAGTGCACGACCAGGGATCCCGTCCGGGCCCATCGCCTTCCATGGGTTCACTTTCAGGAAGGCCGATCTGACTTCGGAAACTGTGATGGTGGGTATGGGTGAATTATGGGTTGCTGGGGCACTCGATAGCGGGTTGTTGGTTACCTGCTCAAACCGAGCATAGAATGCGTTAAGTTCATCGGGGAGGGGTGCACTGCTGCCAGAGATACTGCTCGGCTTCGCTTTGTAGCCCGTTATGTTGCTTAGTCCTTGCCACAACCGCCGAGAGTCTGTCTGTGACTCTAGCTTAGTTTGATATTCTCTCTTGGCATCTCGGATGGCTTTGCGGAGGTCGTACCTGGATTTCTTGTATAGGACAGGGTCGTCTGCCTTGAACGCCTCAGATCTGTCCTTCAGTAGGGAGTCAATCTCGCGGTTGAGCCATGGTTTCCGGTTGGGGAACGTACGTACTGCTTTCTTTGGCACGCAGTCGTCCACACATTTGCTGATGAAGTCTGTGACGGTGGTGACATACTCATTTAAGTTAGTCGCTGAGTTCTTAAATATGGACCAGTCCACTGTCTCCAAGCAGTCACGTAAGAGCTCTTCTGTCTCCTCAGACCAGCACTGCACAACCTTCTTAGCTGGATTCTCCCGCTTGAGTTTCTGCTTGTAAGCCGGGAGAAGGAGCACAGTCTTATGGTCTGATTTCCCAAATCAGGAAACACTGCGTTCAGGAAACATTTCTACAGCAGTATGTGCCCCATCCAACAAGAAAGGGTGCACTGTTGGACCTGGTTCTTTGGAAATGAGGTGGGCCACGTAGATCACGTGTCCGTGGGGAACATTTAGCAGACAACGATCATTGTACTGTAAGATTTAGAATGAGGACTTCCGGTGGCGGCAATGCGGAGCTAAGCCGCACATTCGGCAGCTCCCGCTGAAAACGGACTTTGGGGCTCTTCTCAGGGCCCCCAACGGAACTTTGTCGGCAAATCCCGACGTGGGAAGAGGACAGGAGTCGACCCTTAC
The DNA here is from genome assembly GCF_902713615.1 of Scyliorhinus canicula. Lineage (NCBI taxonomy): Eukaryota > Metazoa > Chordata > Chondrichthyes > Carcharhiniformes > Scyliorhinidae > Scyliorhinus > Scyliorhinus canicula. The sequence continues at coordinate 220,886,804 of NC_052150.1, forward strand.
GGTCCTATGCTTACATTAATACCTTTTCCTCATGGTAACATTGTTCTTGATGTATCCTTTTACAAGGATCAGGATTCTATACACAAAGAAAATTCTTGAACGGTAACATGCTTTGTCGGCAAATCCCGACGTGGGAAGAGGACAGGAGTCGACCCTTACAGTCCTATGGTCCGGACCAGGAGTGGGGTAAGGAGAAAAACGGTGGAAGCACCACTGGAAAAGCGGGGGAAGAAAAACAAAATGGCGACCGGCGGAGGCCCGGAGGAGTGGAGGCAGTGGGTGCAGGAGCAGCAGGCGACTCTGCTGCGCTGCTTCCAGGAGCTTAAGGTGGAGTTGCTGGAATCGTTGAAGGTTACCACCAGAGAGCTGATGGAGGTTCAGACAGTCCAGGGGGCCGCGATCCGGGAGCTGCAGAAGCAGGCCTCCGAAAGGGAAGATGAGGATGAGGCCGTGGCCGTCGCGGGGAAGGTGGAGATGCGCGAGGCACTCCATAAAAGGTGGCAGGAGCGGTTCGAGGAGCTGGACAACCGGTCGAGGCGGAAGAATTTGCGGATCCTGGGCCTCACGGAGGGGCTGGAGGGGTTGGACCTGGCGGCATATGTGGTTGTTATGTTGAACTCGCTGATGGGGGCTGGGTCCTTCCAGGGGCCCCTGGAGTTAGAGGGGGCCCACAGAATTCTGGCTAGGAGGCCCAAGCCGTGTTGGTGCGGTTTCATCGGTTCGTGGATCGTGAGTGTGTGCTCCGGTGGGCCAAGAAGGAGCGGAGCAGCAAGTGCGAGAACACGGAGGTGCGGATCTTCCAGGACTGGAGTGCGGAGGTGGCGAAGCGGAGGGCCGGGTTTAACCAGACAAAGGTGGTGCTCCACAGACGGAGCGTGAAGTTTGGCATGTTTCAGCCGGCGCGTCTGTGGGTCACCTATAAGGATCGGCACCATTATTTTGAGTCCCCGGAGGAGGCATGGGCCTTTGTGCAGGCCGAGAAACTGGACTCAAACAAAGGGTCTAAGATGAGGGATGTTGTATAATACTGTACTTGTATTTGCTTGGTTTAATCTAAGATTTGGGTTGGCCTTAGGGTGGGTGGGGCGATGTCATTATGTCTTTTTTGTATGGGTTTTTCTGTATGGGTCTGGTGGACGGGTTCGGGGAGCTGGTGGGGGGGACTGACAATGGGAGTTGCCCTAGAGGAGGCGGGGCTTGGCAGGGCGAAAGCGCGGGCCTTTCTCGAGTTTCCCGCGCTGGGAGACGGTGGGGGCAGAGTCGTTGCTGCGAAGCGCGGGCCGTTGCTGGCTGTTTTCTTTTCCCGCGCAAGAGCGAGGGGGGGGGGGGGGGGGGGGGGGGGGGCGACCCGCTGATCGGCACAATGGAGATGGGGTAGTCCCACGTGGGGAGGAATCGGAGGTAGGGCGGAAGTCACCGGGGTCAACAGAAGTTAGCTGGCTCACGGGAGTGCTATGGAGGGAGATAACCTGGAATGTGAGGGGGCTGAGTGGGCCGGTCAAACGGGTCCGGGTGTTTGCGCACGTGAAGGGGCTGAAGGCGGATGTGGCCATGCTCCAGGAGACACACCTGAGAGTAGCGGACCAGGTTTGGCTGAGGAAGGGATGGGTGGGCCAAGTATTTCACTCAGGGCTGGATGAGAAGAGTCGGGGGGGCAAGTGGGGGGCTCGATGGAGGCCCCGATACGGGGGAACCATCGGTTTGTCCCAGGGAGCATTGATGGCGGATTTCTGGGCTGGCACAGGGTAGGGGTTAGGAGGTTGAGGGACCTGTTTGTGGAGGGGAGGTTCGCGAGCTTGGGGGAGTTAGAGGGGAAGTTTGGGCTCCCCCCGGGGAACATGAAAATAAAAATCGCTTATTGTCACGAGAAGGCTTCAATGAAGTTACTGTGAAAAGCCCCTAATCGTCACATTCCGGCGCCTGTCCGGGGAGGCTGGTACGGGAATCAAACCGTGCTGCTGGCCTGCTTGGTCTGCTTTAAAAGCCAGCGATTTGGCTGAGTGAGCTAAACCAGACCATACCTAAACATGTTTAGGTACATGCAGGTGAGGGCGTTTGCCAGGCGGCAGGTGGAGGGGTTCTCCTTGCTACCCCCACGTGGGGTGCGGGACAGGGTGCTCTCGGGGGTGTGGGTTGGAGGAGGGAGGATTTCGGACATATACTAGGGGGATGCAGGAGGTAGACGAGGCCTCGGTGGAGGAACTGAAGGGTAAATGGGAAGAGGAGCTGGGTGAGGAGATTGAGGAGGGGACGTGGGTGGATGCCCTGGAGAGAGTGAATTCCTCCTCTTCCTGTGCGAGGCTTAGCCTCATACAGTTCAAGGTGCTGCATAGGGCCCACATGACTGGGACAAGGATGAGTAGGTTTTTCGGGGGTGAAGGCAGGTGTGCTAGGTGCTCGGGGGGCCCAGCGGACCACGCCCATATGTTTTGGGCGTGCCCAGCGCTGGGAGTTTTAGAAGGAGGTAGCAAGGACCGGGTCAAGGGTGGTGGGATCCAGGGTTAAGCCAGGCTGGGGACTCGCAATGTTTGGGGTTGCAGTGGAGCCGGGAGTGCAGGAGGCGAAAGAGGCCAGTGTTCTGGCCTTTGCGTCCCTAGTAGCCCGGCGGAGGATCTTGCTCCAATGGAAGGATGCGAGGCCCCCAAGCGTGGAGGCCTGGATCAATGATATGGCGGGGTTCATTAAATTGGAGAAGGTGAAATTTGCCCTGAGGGGATCAGTACAAGGGTTCTTTAGGCGGTGGCAGCCTTTCCTGGACTTCCTGGCGGAACGGTAGGGAAATAGGCCGGCAGCAGCAGCAGCAACTGGGGGGGGGGGTTTGTTAATATTGTTGTGATGTTTATATTTTGTAAAAATTTCAATAAAAATTATTTTTTTTAAACAAGATTTAGAATGATGATAGAAAAGGAAAATGGGCACATCCAGAAAAAAAATAATTAACTGGGGGAGATCTGACGACAATGAGGCAAGAATGGAGCGGGGCCGGTTAGACTGGAAAGCAAGTTTAGCAGGGAAGTAAAGAGGCACGGTGGCAGAGTGGTTATCACTGCCAGGGACCCGGGTTCAATTCTGGCCTTGAATGACCGTGTGGAGTTTGCACTTTCTCCCCGTGTCGGCTTGGGTTTCCTCCAGGTTCTCCGGTTTCCTCCCACAGTCCAAAGATGTGCAGGTTCGGTGGATTGGCCATGATAAATCGTCCCTTAGTGTCCAATGGTTAGGTGGGGTTTCAGCGCGGGGGGGTGGTAGTGTGCCTGGGTGGGATGCTCTTTCGGAATGTCAGTGCAGACTCGATGGGCCGAATGGCCTCCTCCTGCACTGTAGGAATTCCATGATTCTACGAACTGTAGCTGAACATTGGGCTGCCTTCAAAACAGAAATAGTCCAGCCACAGTCAGAGTATATTGCCTCAAAGGGAAAAGATAGGGCAAACAAATCTAGGGTTCCGTGGGTGAAAAAGGAGGGGAAGAAAAAGTGTGCTTTTGACAGGTGTCAGGTAGAAACCACACTTGAGAACCAGGGGGATTACAGAAGGTTCAGAGGGGAGGTGAAAAAGCTGATTCAAGAAGTGAAGAGAAGTCATGAGAAAAGACCGTCAGCCGAAACATAGAGGAATCGCAAAACAGCAGCAATGTGGATGCAAAATTGGCTGAATAATAGGGAGCAGAGAGGAATGGTCAATGGATATTTTTTGGGCTGGAGGAAGGTTTGTAATGGTGTTCCCCGGGGGTTGGTATTGGGACCCTTGCTTTTCCTGACATATGTTAATGATCCCGATCTTGGTGTACGGGGTACAATTTCAAAGTTTGCAGATGACACAACACTTGGAAGTACTGTAAACTGTGAGGAGGACAGTGTAGAACTTCAAAAGGACATAGGCAATGGAGTGGGCAGATAGGTGGCAGATGCAGTAGAAACGTGTGAGGTGATGCATTTTGTAGGAAGAACATGGACATACAATATAAAACAAGGGGTAAAATTCTGAAATGGGTGCAGGAGCAAAGGGACCTGTGTGTATCTGCACATAGATTAGTGAAAGTGGCAGGAAAGGTGGTGAGTGCAGTTAATAAAGCTTACAGTATTCGGGCTTTAAGAGGGCACAGAGTACAAGAGCAAGGAGGTTATGCTGAACTAATACAATGCTGAACTAGTTTAGACCTCAGTTGGAGTAGTGACACAGTTAGGGGCTCCACACTATAGGAAGGCTGTGACTGCATTGGAGAGAGTGCAGAAGAGGTTTCATGAATGGTTCCAGGGATAAGAAACTTCAGTTATGAGGATAGTTGAGAGGGGTTGGGTCTGCTCTTCTTAGGAGGGAAGGCTATGGGATTTGATAGAGTTGCTCAAAGCCATGAAGGGATTGGGCAGGGTAGTTAGGGAGAAACTGTTTCCATTAGTATCGGGAACCAGATTGAGAGGGAACAGGTCTAAAATAATTTGCAAAAGATGTGAGTGGTGGCACGTGCGCAGTGGTTTGCACTGGGACTACAGCGCTGAGGACCCGGGTTCGATCCCGGCCCTGGGTCACTGTCCGTGTGGAGGTTGCACATACTCCCCATTTCTGCATGGATTGCACCCACACAACCCAAATATGTGCAGAGTAGGTGGATGGGCCACGCTAAATTGCCCCTTAATTGGAAAAAAAAATAATCGGGTACTCTAAATTAAAATAAGACCATAAGAATAGGAGCAGAATTAAGCCACTCGGCCCATCGAGTCTGCTCCGCCATTCAATCATGGCTGACATTTTCTCATCCCCATTCTCCTGCCTTCTCCCCATAACCCCTGATCCCCTTATTAATCAAGAACCTTTGCAGTCTTAAAGACACTCAGTGTTTTGGCCTCCACAGCCTTCTGCAGCAAAGAGTTCCACAGATTCACCACCCTCTGGCTGAAGAAATTCCTCCTCATCTGTTTTAAAGGATCGTCCCTTTAGTTTGAGATGTTGTCCTCTGCTTCTAGTTTTTCCTACAAGTGGAAACATCCTCTCCACGTCCATTCTATCCAGGCCTCGTAGTATCTTGTACCTTCTAAACTCCAACGAGTACAGACCCAGAGTCCTCAAACGTTCCTCATACGGCAAGTTCTTCATTCCAGTATCATTCTTGTGAACCTCCTCAGGAACCTTTCCAAGGCCAGCACATCCTTCCTTAGATATGGGGCCCAAAACTGCTCACAATACTCCAAATGGGATCTGACCAGAGTCTTACACAGCCTCAGAAGTACATCCCTGGTCTTGTATTCTAGCCCTCTTGACATGAATGCTAACATTGCATTTGCCTTCTTAACTGCTGACTGAACCTGCACATTAACCTTAAGAGAATCGTGAACAAGGACTCCCAAGTCCCTTTGTGCTTCTGTTTTCCGAAGTATTTCCCCATTTAGAAAATAGTTTATGCCTAAATTCCTCCTTCCAAAGTGCATAACCTCATACTTTTCCACATTGTATTTCATTTGCCACTTCTTTGCCCACTCTCCTAGCTTGTCCAAATCCTTCTGCGGCCCCCTTGCTTCCTCAATACCACCTGTCCCTCTACAGATCTTTGTATCATCTGCAAACTTAGCAACAGTGCCTTCAATACCTTCTTCCAGATCATTGATGTATATTGTGAAACGTTGTGGTCCCAGCACAGACCCCTGAGGCACACCACTAGTCACCGGCTGCCATCCTGAAAAAGACCCCTTTATCCCCACTCTCTGCTTTCTGCCAGTCAGCCAATCCTCTATCCATGCCAGGGTCTTACCCTGAACTCCATGAGCTCTTAACTTATTTAACAGTCTCCTATATAGCACCTTGTCAAAGGCCTTCTGGAAATCTAAATGAATCACGTCCACTGATTCTCCTTTGTCTAACTTGCTCCTCAAAGAACTCTCACAGATTTGTCAGACACGACCTCCCTTTGACAAAGCCGTGATGACTCCGTCCTATTTTACCATGCACTTCCAAGTGCTTCGCGATCTCACCTTTAATCACAGTCTCTTAAATCTTACCAATGACCGAAGTCAGGCGAACCGGCCTATAATTTCCCATCTTCTGCCTCCCTCCCTTCTTAAACAGTGATGTTACATTAGCCACCTTCCAGTCCTCTGGGACCCTTCCTGCCTCCAGTGATTCCTGAAAGATCATCACCAATTCCTCCACAATTTCCTCAGCTATCTCTTTTAGGACCCTGGGGTGTAGTCCATCCGGTCCAGGTGACATATCCACCTTCAGACCTTTCAGTTTCCCCAGAACTTTCTCCTTAGTAATGGTCACTGCACTCACCTCTGCCCCCTGGTTTTCCTGGAGCTCTGGCATCCCACTGGTGTCTTCCACCGTGAATTTTTAAAAAGATGTGAGAAAAAATGTTTTCACACAGCGAGTGGTTGGGGTCTGGAATGCACGGTCTGAAAGTGTGGTGGAGGCAGGGTCCATTGAGGCATTCAAGAGGACATTAGATGATTACTTGATTGGAAACAATGTGTCGGGGAAAAGGCAGGGGAATGACAGTAAGTCACGATGCTCGTTTCGAGAGCCGGTACAGATTTGATGGGCCAAATGGCCTCCTTCTGCACTGTAACAATTCTGTGATTGTGGTTCAGACTCAGATGGAGTGGCACGTTCAATTTTATTTTGGGAAAGAAAAGTGAAAGCCCTGGAGAGGGATCAGACGTGGTTTACCAGCAGAGTACTAGGATTGAGGGGTTTCAGTTAAGCAGAGAAACTGGAGATGCCAGGTGAAGTTAAGAGGAGATTTGATTGAGTTAGTTAAATTTTCTTAACCATTCACAATATTGACTGAGGATAAATTATGTCCTGTGGCAGAAGAGTCAGTAGCCAGAGAACAGGGCTAAGGGGACTGGCAAAATAACCAGAGGGAATCTACTTTTGAAAATGAGTTATGATAATCTGGAATGCACCACCTCCAACGGAAATGGAAGCAGATTCAACAATAATTTTCAAAGGGAAACTTGATAAATGCCTGCAGAAAAAACTGGCATGGCTATGGAGAAGGAAACAGCAAGTGGGGTTAGTTAGCTAGCTCTCCCAAAGAGGCAAGATTGACAGGAAGGGCCAAAAGGCATCCTCCTCTACTGAAGTGATCTATGATACAATAATTCGATAAAATATAGCCATGTACCAAAGAGAAATGGCATGCATGTGCAAACTTGCTTCAAATTCACTTGCGAAAAACACACCAACAGTTCCCCACCCTTCCACTATTTCATTGAGAGCATTTTGACCGTGATAAGGATAGATTGCAGTGATAAACATAATAGAGCACCTTTCACAGGTCCCAAAGCACTTACAAGCCAACAACAACATTCGAGACTTCACTTCAAAAGTAAGAAACACAAATACGACAGAATGTGTCCACAGGTATGTCTCATGAACAGCAATGAGATGAATGATGAGGTCAATCATAAACCATAGAAAAGTTAAGAGCACAGAAGGAGGCCATTCAGCCCATCTTGTCCATGCCAGCCTGAGGACACCCAGGTGGCCCTTTCTAATCCCACCTTCCTGCACCCGGTCCACAGCCCTGTAGCTTATAGCACTGACGGTGCAGATCAGATTAAGAGTTCCGGGTCTCTGCCTCCACCACCAACTCGGGCAGCGAATTCCAGACTCCCACTACCCTCTGCACAAAACAATCCTGTCCCCGCTACACATTCTGCCATTTATCTTGAATCCATGTCCCTGATTTTAGAATTCTCAACCAAGGAAAACAATTTTATCCTGTCCACTCTTTCCTTCTCAATTACCCCTCAGCCCACTTTGTTCCAAGGAAAATAACCCCAACCTGTCCAATCTCTCCTCGTAGCCACACTTTCCTAACCCTGGCAACATTCTTGTGACCCTCTTCTGCACTCTCTCCAGAGCAATAATGTCCTTCCTGTAATGTGGTGACCAGAATTGCACACAATGTTCTAGTTGTGGCCTCTCCAGTGTTTTATACAATGCCAACATTTCGTCCGTACTTTTATATCCTATACCTCTGCCAATGAAGGACAGCATTCCATATGCTTTCTTTACATCCTTGTCTACTTGAACTGCTGCCTCTAGAGTCCTGAGTACTTGTACGCCAAGATCTCTCACTACCCCTCTTAGTATATTCCCATTTATTGCAAACTCTATAACTGTTTGACCTCCTTAAATGCATGACCTCACATTTCTCAGTGTTAAATTCTATCTGCTACTTTATTGCCCACTCCACCAATCCATCTATATCATTTTGGGGATTATAGATATCCTCTACACTGTCCACCACTCGGCCAATCTTTGTGTCATCTGCAAATTTCCCAATTGTGCCCCCCAACTTCACATCCAAATCGTTTATAACACAAACAGTAAGGGTCCCAACACCAAGCCCTATGGAACACCACTTAAAACAACTTTCCAATTGCAAGGGCAACCATCGACCATTACCCTTTGTTTCCTATTACAACGCCAACTTTCATGGGCTTATACTTTTTTGGCCAATCTGCCATGTGGGACTTTGTCAAATGCCTTGCTAAAATCCATGTACACAACATTCACTGCACTACCTTCATCAACTCTTCTTGTCACTTCCTCAAAGAATTCAATCAAATTTGTGAGGAAGACCTTCCTTTAACAAGTCCATGCTGGGGCAGCACAGTGGCGTAATGATTAGCACTGCTGCCTCACGGCACCAAGGACTTGTGTTCGATCCCAGTCCCAAGTCACTGTCCGTGTGGAGTCTCCCCGTGTCTGCATGGATGTCACCCCCACAACCCAAAGATGTGCAGGGTAGGTGAATTGGCCACTCTAAATTGCCCCTACAGTTGAAAAAAGTACTCAATTATTTTTTTTTTATTAAATTGATGCTGACTAACCCTGACTAGACCATGCCTTTCTATTTGACAGTTAATCCTATCTCTCAGAATTAATTTGCCTACCACCAAAGTAAGACTAACTGGCATTTCCTTTGATTTTTTTAAACAATTGAACCACATTTGCTTTTCTCCAGTCCTCCGGTACCTCCCCGCTATCTAGTGAGGTTTGAAAAATCATCCTCCCGAGCATCTGCTATCTCCTCCCTGACCTTCTTCAGCAGCCTCTGGTCCTGGCGGCTTATCAACTTTCAAGGATTTCAATCCTTTGAGTACTTCCTCTCTCTTTATGATTATCCCATCCAATATCTCAATGTTCCCTCAGCATCTGCATCTACACAAGTTCCCTTCTACATCTAATTGATCCCATCTTTTCCTTAACTAACCTTTTACCATTAATATGTTTCTAAAACATCTTTGGGTTTTCTAGATTTGGCAGCACCACTTCTATTCTTGGAGGGGACATGTCTACTTTGTACATTTAAGATCTCTCCTTTTAGTGCTCCCCACTGGTTTTCCACAGATTTATCTTCTAGCAGTGCTGGCCAGCCCACCTCAGCCAAGTCCCTTCTCATTTCTGCAAAATTTGCCTTCCGAAGTGTTAACTCTATATCTCTTGCCTCAATATTGCCTAACCAAAGTGTTTTCAACATTACAAACTGTTTTTGTTAGGTCGGGTAATCTACTTTTCTGATGATATTGATTTCTTCACGTCATGTCGGAGTCTGTTGTAGACAAATTGATAAAGAGATTGATTGCTATGATTAATCAACAGTAGGTGTTTCACAAAAGCAAACAGCTTTGACGCTAAGTCACAAAGAGATATTAGGAAAGATGACCAAATGTTTTAGTTAAAGAGGCAGAATTTGAGCATCTTATAAAGGAGGAGCGGAGCGGCATAGCAATAGAATTCAAGAGCTTAGTTGCCAAAGTTAATCGTTCCAAATCCCTCTATGGCCTCACCCCTTCCTTGCTCTGTAATCTCCTCTAACCTTACAACTCTCCGGCACTCCTCGAATCTGGTCTCCTGCGCAACGCCGATTTTAATTGCTCCACCATTGATGGCCGTATCTTCAGATGCCTCTTCCCCTAGCTCTGGAATTCCTTCCCTGCGCCTCTCCACCTTGCTTTCCTCCTTCATGATTAAAAGCGACCTCTTTAATCAAGCTGGGCTAATGCTCCTTATTTGTCTGTCGTAGTTCAGGTCTATGAATTATTAACAGCATTCGTCTGCTGTTCATCCTCTCCCTTCAGGGGCAGCACGGTAGCATTGTGGTTAGCACAATTGCTTCACAGCTCCAGGATCCAGGTTCGATTCCCGGCTTGGGTCACTGTCTGTGTGGAGTCTGCACATTCTCCCCGTGTTTGCGTGGGTTTCCTCCGGGTGCTCCAGTTTCCTCCCACAGTCCAAAGATGTGCAGGTTAGGTGGATTGGCTATGCTAAATTGCCCTTAGTGTCCAAAATTGCCCTTAGTGTTGGGTGGGGTTACTGGGTTATGGGATAGGGTGGAGATGTGGACCTTGGGTAGGGTGCTCCTTCCAAGAGCCGGTGCAGGCTCGATGGGCTGAATGGCCTCCTTCTGCACTGTAAATTCTATATCTAACAGAGCCGCTCTACTACTATATACGTCAGCATGCTTGTAATAAAGTTGTAACAATTCCATTTCTGCTGAGCTACATAGGGATGTCAAACAAAACAGAAAAAACTGCGGGAATGTGGAGGGGAGTTGAAGCAAAATTAACCTAAACAGTTAAGAAATTAGTGCAAATAGGTGGCAATCTACTATCAGGATATTTGCTGCATTTACTGTTTGGGATTTTTAATTGCATGGGGATGTAAATTATATTATCAGCTGATCTCAGTAATGTCAGGAATTCTAAACACAGTCCTGTGGAGAGCTGCAGTGCATCTCTCCAATAATTGACCCAGAACACAGGAACGGTGAATAAACCCCAACAAAGATTAGTGGCGCTCTCTGCCCTCCTCTCCTATGGATTCCAGCAACTCTCCATTACTACATCCAGTGGAGTCTGCACGTTCTCCCAGTGTGCGTGGGTTTCCTCCGGATGCTCCGACTTCCTCCCACAAGTCCCAAAGACATGCTGTTAGATAGATGATGTGGACATTCTGAATTCTCCCTCTGTGTACCCGAACAGGCGCCGGAACATGGCGACTAGGGGATTTTCACAGTAACTTCATTGCAGTGTTAATGTAAGCCTACTTGTGACACTAATAAAGATTATTATTATATTATTATATATTCTTCAAAAGGGATTACAGAAATCCTTCTCCAAGCATTGCCCTTTTTCGAATAACATCTGTCCCACCCACCCCCAATTTGCAATGTCCCTTTTCAAACCAAATGGCAGAACATTCTCAAAACCGAAATGAGCTCCTGACCATATATCCACACGCAGCACTAACACCAACTCAGTAATGTCATCCAACTCCACCCTTGCCTCAGCTCAAAACCCAGGATTTACAGCACAGGAGGCCATTTGGCCCATCGTGTCTGCTGCTGAAATTCCCAACCATGCCTTTAGTTACCTCCAGAATTGAGTATTCCAATGCTGACCTGGCTGCCCTCCAGTCTGCTGCCCACATTCACTTTAAGCTAATCCAAAACTCTGCATATCCTAGTTAGCACAAAGTCCAGTTCACCCATTACCTAGTTCAATAACACCACCTTTCAAAGGGCAGGCTCAAAGGGCTGAATGACCTCCTCATGCTCCCATTTTCTAACCTACACTAGTTCATGGACCAGCAACTTCTCAATTTTAGTCATAGAATTTACAGTGCAGAAGGAGGCCATTCGGCACATCGAGACTGCACTGGCATTTGGAAAGAGCACCCTACTTTCAGCCCATACCTCCACCCTATCCCCATAACCCCACCCAATTTATACTAAGGACAGGAAGGGCAATTTAACATGGCCGATCCACCTAACCTGCACATCTTTGGGCTGTGGAAACCAGAGCGCCCGGAGGAAACCCACACAGACACGGGGAGAACATGCCGACTCCGCACAGACAGTGACCCAAGCCGGGAATCGAATCTGGGACCCTGGAGCTATGAAGCAACAGTGCTAACCAATGTGTTACCGTGCCGCCTATTCTGCGTCTATTTAAATCCCGCCATGGCCTCATCCCTTCCTCCCTGGCACCTCTTTAGCCTTGGTTGCCTTTGTGTCAAAATTAAACTGACCTCCACGTGGTCTATTGTTACAGATGACCGCAGTGTCAATTCGACTTTGCACAAGGTTTACATGCCACTCTCCAGATGGCCTACTCCTGCTCCTAGTTCTTATGTTTAAGTCCTGAAAGATGTGCTGTTAGATAATTTGGACATTCTGAATTTTCCCTGTGTCACCAGAGGCGCCGGAATGCGGTGACTGGGGGATTTTCACAGTAACCTCATTGCAGTGTTAATGCAAGTCTACTTGTGACAATAAAGATTATCAAGTGGCAGGTTTTGAATTGACACTCCATTGGATTAGGCCACCAGTTCACCAACACAATCACTATAACCCACTGTATGTGTACTGAATTAAAGATGCACCTTATCAGCTTCGTCAAGGCTTCACAGTTAAAAGAAAACAGAAAATAAATTTTGAATAACTATGGGACTGAGACATATGGTGCGTGGAATTGCAGCAAGATTGTCTAATTAACCAGTTACGAGTTAGGGATAAAAAGAGGAAGGCTGCCATCCACTCAGGGTATTTGCTGCATTTTGTTTCGGCTTTTTAATCGAGAGGGTATGTTAATTATGTTATCAGTGATCTTTGTAACGTCAGGAATTCTAAATACACTGTCTTGTAGAGAGCTGGAGTGCATCTCTCGGATAGCTGGCCCGTATCTCAGTAACGGTTAATAAACCCTGATAAAGACTAGCTGCAGTCTCTTCCCTGGATTAGTCATCTGTGGATTCCAGCGACTCCAAATTACCACACTGAACCAGCTATTCTTCACAAGAGATTACAGCCATGCTTCCTGAAGACTGCCTCCTCGTCTAACAATGCACACACCCGCCCCAAACAATTACTAATATCTCTTTGAAAAATGCTGAACCGCAGACTGTTTACTGCCTCGGTTGCGTACTTAACCCCGGGTTGACCACAGTTCTGCGCCAGTTGATCTTCTGTTTATTTATACCTCCACAACATTGGCCAACTTCACTTCTGCCCCAATTGATCTTCTGTTGAAATCTGCATCAAAGGGAGCAAATCACCTCCTGGCTCTCGTGGCCTGTTCATCATCGACAAGGCTCAAGGGGCTGCACAGGGCTAAATCGCTGGCTTTTAAAGCAGACCAAGGCAGGACAGTAGCACTGTTCAATTCCCATACCAGCCTCCCCGAACAGGCGCTGGAATGTGGCGACTAGGGGCTTTTCATAGTAACTTCATTTGAAGCCTACTTGTGACATTAAGCGATTTTCATTTCATTTTTCATAAGTCAGCAGCACAATGGACTACTGTCCGCTTGCCTGGATGAGTGCAGCTCCAACAACACACAAGCCCAACAGCATCCAGGTCAAAGCAGCCACTTAATTGGGACACCTTGCACCACTTTGAACAGCCGCTCCCTCCACCATTGATGGTGTGTACCATCTAAAGATGCACTGCAGTAATTCACCCAAGGTTCCGTCAACAGCACCTTCCAAACCCACAAGCACATCACCTAGAATAGAAGGACAAGGGCAACAGACGCATGGGAGCATCACCACCTGGAAGTTCCCCTTCAAGTCACCAACCACCGTGATTTGGAAACACATCACTGTCCCTTCACTGTCACCGGAGGGTCAACATTCTGGAAATCCCTCTCCAACAGCACTGCGGGTGCACCTACACATGAGGACTGCAGCAGCTCAAAAGAACATAAGAACATAAGAACTAGGAGCAGGAGTAGGCCATCTGGCCCCTCGAGCCTGCTCCGCCATTCAATTAGATCATGGCTGATCTTTTGTGGACTCAGCTCCACTTTCCGGCCCGAACACCATAACCCTTAATCCCTTTATTCTTCAAAAAACTATCTATCTTTACCTTAAAAACATGTAATGAAGGAGCCTCAACTGCTTCACTGGGCAAGGAATTCCATAGATTCACAACTCATGAAGTTGGCTCACCACCACTTTCTCAAGGGCAATTAGGAATGGGCAATAATAATATTTATTAGTGTCGCAAGTAGGCTTACATTAACATTGCAATGAAGTTACTACGAAAATCCCTGAGTCACCACATTCCAGCGCCTGTTCGGGTACACTGAGGGAGAATTTAGAATGTCCAATTCACCTAACAAGCACATCTTTTAGGACTTGTGGGAGGAAACTGGAGCACCCGCAGGAAACCCACGCAGACACGGGGAGAACGTGCAGATTCGCACAGACAGTGACCCAAGCCAGGAATTGAACCTGGGACCCTGGAACTGTGAAACAACAGTGCTAACCACTGTGCTACCGTGCCGGCCAATAAAAACAGCATCCCATGAAAGAATGAAAAAGGTATCTTGCAGAGTTGTTATTAAAGTCCAAAATTCACCCAACTCAGCTCTTTCAGACAAAATTGAGTTGAGGAATAACATTACCTCTCAGAAGCGATAAGTGGCAAAAGAACCCTGGGGGCGTGGGGGAATTTAAAAAAAAATACACGGCAAGTTCTGACTATCTGGAGTACACTGCTTGAAAAGGGTGGTGAAAGCAGCTTCAAGAGTAACTTTCTAAAGGATCAATAGTTGAAATGGAGAATTTTGCAGAGCTTTGGAGAGAGAGTGGCGGGTTGGGACTAATTGGATCGCTCTGGCAGAACCAGCAGAGGCACATTGGCTGAATTGGGGGAATCACAGAATCTCTACAGTGCAGAAGGAGGCCATTCGGCCCATCGTGTCTGCACCGGCGCTCTGAAAGAGCACCCAACCTAGGTCCACTCCACGCCCTACCCTGTAACCTAATCTCATCTTTGGGTAATTTAGATGCCTTTGGACACTAAGGGCAATTTAGCATGGCCAATCCATGCAACCTGCACATCTTTGGACTGTGGGAAGAAACCGGAGCACCCGGAGGAAACCCACGCACACACGAGGAGAAAGTGCAAACTTCACACCGACAGTCACCCAAGGGCGGAATTGAACCCAGTTCCTGGGCTTTGAGGCACTGTGCCACCCGCAGCACTGTCTTTGTTTTACTGGAATCGTAATCTAAAGGTCCATTCTAACAGTCTAGAGACAGATCAGGTTGCATCATGGCAACTTGGGCATTTGTTTAAACAAATGTGCAATTAACAGTATTGGTGATCATGGAACTCTTGGAATGTTGCAAAAACCTATTGAGTCGGTTGATCAGCCATGATCATAATGAATGGCGGAGAAGGCTCGAAGGGCTGAATGGCCTCCCATCCGGTATCAAGTAGAATCAATCACCAGGGCAAACCTGAAGGGAGTGAATATGGATTCATCACACAGGAGACTGCCGGGAGAGGATGAAGGACGTGGAATGAATAGGAGGGTAACTACGAGTGTTAAAACCCGGTGAAAGAAAGCAGCTAATTGCAGCCTGAAGCGGCCAATTGGAAAACCTAAAAAATTGGACTGCCCTTGGCACCGTCCGCCTCCGGCACCATACAACCACTGGCAATCCCTGCAGGCCAGCCAGAATCCAGTGTACATGAGCTCCCATCCACACTATAGACTGTGACAACAGAGGTTATGGTGCAGGTTCATTCTATTGGTGTACAGAGGAAAATCCTCAAATGTTGGAACTGTTCTTCACCAGAAGATTACAGACTTTGGGTGGCTGGATAAAGACACCCAAAATGATAATGGCTTGGAATCGAGCAGATAGACAGAGGCTGTTTCCAATGATTGAAGGATCCATGACAAGGGGATATAGGAATAAAATTAAGGATTGTGAGGCTGCGGAATTCAGAGTTAGCGACTGAAACACAGACTTTGCGTCAATGTTTAAGAATAGGTTAGCTAGGTGGTTGAGGTGAAGGATAATGAAGGGATATGGGAACTGGGCAGGCTTGTGGAATCCCAACTACTGCCTCTGTGAGGATAAACAACACAGAAATATCGTCATTTCTATTCTGAGCCCAGTCAGTCGGTGAATTTCAGGACCAATAGTTTCCACAGTAAGCAGGGTTGATGCAATCCCAGCAGAGACCTACTCACTGCTATTCTCCTTCAATAATCCTCCATCTGCAATATTGAACGTGCAGTCAATGTCACAACACAGGACATACTGCCACACAGTGGTTTAGTTACAGATTGCAGCAATTAACATATATATCCACCAGCACACTGCAAGCACCCCACCGATACTCCAAGCACCCCATCGATCAGAGAGGGAGGAAATTGTCCTCATTTGAATATCGACTCTCCATTTCACCCCGCCCTATCAGAATGGATAGAGGAAGAGGAGGCCATTTGGTCCCAATGGTCTGTTCCACCATTCATCTAGATCATAGGTATATATCAACCTTCGCCTCCCCTCTGCCCCCCTCGATTGCAACTCAGTTTGATGTCCACTCCACTGCAAGATGCTGTTCCTGCAGGTTGACACGCTCTTGCACTTTGCAACATTTTCCTCAAAGCACTTCATCGTGCTGTCTCTCTCTCCCTGCGTCAAAAAAGGTCTCTCTAAAACCTCGCTCTTAACAGAGGATCAATGCTTCCAGACCATCTAACCTCAGCCTTCTCTTCCTCGTTAAAATGCACAAATCATTCTCCAACATGGTGACATAAAGAGACAAGTTGTTGCTCAAAAAGAAAGGAACGGTCACCAACTTGCAATTATTTAGCACCTTTAACATAGCAAAATATTCCCAGGCCCCTTCACAAGAATGATTCATAAAATTTGATACAGAGCCACAGGAGGAGACATTAGGCCGGATGAACTAAATTTTGCTCACTTAAAACATTCACACCCTCCACCACCGATGAACAGTGGCAGCCGTGTGTACCATCTACAAGATGCACTGCAGTAACGCAACAAGGCTCCTTAGGCAGCACCTTCCAAACCCGTGGCCACTACCATCTAGGATAAGGGCAGCAGATACCTGGGAACCCCACCACCTGGAGGTTCCCCTCCAAGTCACTCACCACCCCGACTTGAAATAAAAGCCACTTATTGTCACAAGTAGGCTTCAAATGAAGTTTCTGTGAAAAGCCCCGAGTCGCCACATTTGGAAACGTATCGCCGCTCCTCAGATGTGGCTGAGTCAAAATCCTGGAAACTCCCTCCCTCACAGCACAGTTGATGTACCTACAGCTCGGGGACTGCAGCGCTTCAAGAAGGCAGCACACCACCACCTTCTGAAGGGCAATTGGGGATGAGGCAATAAATGCTGGTCCAGCCAGTAACATCCATGCAAACATACAAATTCGGAGCTGGAGTAGGCCACTCGGTCCCTCGAGCCTGCATTCAATATGAGCCAATCAGGTGGCTGATCTGATCGTAACCTCAACCCTACATTTCTGCCTCACCCGATAACCTTTCATCCCCCCTTCCCAACCTTTTTAATCGAGAATCTATCCAGCTCTGCCGTAAAAATATCCACAGATTCTGCTTCTACTGCCTTTTGAGGAAGAGTTCCAAAGACTCATGACCCTCCAAGAAAAACGTTCTCCTTATCTCTTTCTTAAATGAGGGACCTCCTTATTTTTAAAATGTGATCCACATCCTATGTAAGCATAAAACGGTAGGCTATAAAACAGCGGCTGGTTTAGCACAGGGCTAAATCGCTGGCTGATAAAGCAGACCAAGGCAGGCCAGCAGCATGGTTCAATTCCCGTAGCAGCCTCCACGAACAGGCGCCGGAATGTGGCGACTAGGGGCTTTTCACAGTAACTTCATTTGAAGCCTACTTGTGACAATAAGCGATTTTCATTTCATTTTTTTCATTTAAGAAGCGATGTGAAGGAGGTGAGACAGGTTGAGCGGTTGAGGAAGGAGATTTCGGGACTTGCTGAAGTCACAGGTTCCAATGGTGGTGCAAAGGCCATGGAGAACGAAAAAGAGGCTAGAATCAGAGGAGTGCGGATATCGCGGACATCTCCTCACACCACAGCCTTTGCCAGGTTAAAATCTGAGGAAAAGGCAAGCGCATAATGTCACACGCTGCTATAGTTTTAACGGAAAATTGTTGTACAATTACCCTAACCAAACACTGCAGCACCACCACATTTCGAGAGCAACACTTAGACCCGTGTCTCGCAAACAATGAATGCAGTCCAACATGACCGGTACACATGCCAACTGGTGTCACGGTGACCTTGGCACTTGAAGCTTTCAAACTATATTTGACCAAGTATAATCATGAGGTCACTCGTGACCAATCATAGTCTTCTGGACTCACTTCAGGGATTCGTTTGTGCTGTTGCACTTTCTCACACTCAATGGCAATAACAAAGCTTATTTACAGGGGGGCTACATTCCGGTTCTCGCTTTGACAGGGAAGCAGGGTGTGCTCGATAACAGTGTGATAGCTTGCTGGATAAAGGCATCCTTATTGGATTGATTAACAATGATCTTTTATATAAGGCGTCTCAACCAGTGGAAACATCAACCCTATCAAACAGCCTCATAAATTTAAGGATAATCAGAGTACAGCAGCAGCTGTTTCAATCTTTCCTGATTGTTATAACCTCTCAGTTCCAGTACTATCCTTGTAAATCATTTTTCGCACCTTCTCCAGTGCCTTTATATGCTTTTTTGCAACATGAATAGACCTGTGCACAATATTCCAAGGTTTTCAGCAAGTTGAACAAGCTGTCACTCAGTTGGAAAGATAGTTCCTTTGCTGTAAAATTGGTTAAGCAGCATTGAAGCGTATTTTGAATGAGGTGACGCCTGCATTCAGTTCTTAATGCTGGATTTGAGCATCCTTGTGATCAGCACTCCCTCCCGTGGCCTGGTGAGGGATATACAAGGGAGCTCCATTCCCTCCTCAGCAGCACGTGGCAAATTAGCCCGATATCTGTCGAACTGATACTGAGCATTAGGATGTTAGGGTCCTGCGGCAGCCAATTCAACCGAGGAGATGGTTCCAGGCTCCGTCTCATACAATACACGGCCACATCAAATGCAACCTGAAAAACCTGCAGGTGAAACCTTTCCTCACCATTAATGGAGCCAGCACAATTGCAAGCTCCGAAGAATCATACTGGGTTCAAGGCGGTAACTTGGTTTCTCTCTCTCTCCACAGATGCTGCCAGAACTGCTGAGTTTATCCAGAATTTATTGCTTTTATTCCCCTGCTCTCCTTTGAAATAGTGGAAATGAGGTCTTCAATAACGACCCGTGGACGGCTGGCCTCGGTTTAACATCTCATCTGAACGGCCAACAACTTTTGACAGTACCGCACTCCCTCAGTACCACATGGGAGTGATGGTCTGGATTGTGGTCTCAAGTCACTGAAGTGGGACTTCAACCCAAGGCTTTCTGAGTCGAGGGGTACTCACTGTGCCATGTTGCAACCCTATAGCGATTAAGGACATGATCATATCAATATGAACAATCAGCAAATGCCATTGCTATAAATAAGAGGTGGTCCCAATCATTCATAGCACACTTGTTGCGTGCAGCGTGTGATGAAACTCAAAATAATTACCAAGTTGCAGTCGTCGTTCAGGAGCTACCGTTTCCAGCAGGCCTCGGATCTTCTGCGCATTGCCAGTGGGAAATTGCTGCACATGCATCATTTGGGGTGGGGTTTATAATAGAGGTTTGCTATCCATACACCAGCCAGGAGAGGACCACACATTGTAAGGACTCCTCCTGTTGATTTCCTTATTTCTTTTACTTTGTCATTATCAGCTTTGATCCATGGATAATAAATGAACATATACCTTTAAATCATGGAGAGGAAGTGAGGAACTCAATAGTACACTGTGCTATGAACATTTAGCTTTTGACCAGAAGAACTCGACTTTCTGGCACCCGAGAGATCGGAGTTCAGTTCGATTGGGTGGTTTGTGGCCAACGGATTGGCCAATGACCATATTCTGCCCGGCAACAGACAGTGACTGGGTCCTGATAGGCGGTGTTTTAGAGGACCTAGGAAGGAAACAGAACGCACGTGGATGCTAAGAGAAGAAGCTTTGAATTGCTCTCTCTCTTTCTCCAAAAATGTTTCTTGCCTGCTGCTTCTGAAACTGCAGAGAAGTCTTGAGGTCCTGATGAATCTACAGTGAAAACCATTTCAGCATGAAAGCAGAGATCTGCCCCAACTGAAGGCCCAGACTCAAAATAATCAAACTGGAAACAAAGATTTTTATCCTTTTGCTTTCCGTATAATCTTTTCCTTCCACCTTTCTTTCCCCTCAGTGTTTGTCTTTCTTGTGTTTGTGCGTGCGTGCGTGCGTATAGAGGGTGGGGCAACTTAAAGATAGGGTTTTAGGAATTAGAGAATAGTTAGCCAGCTCTATTTGCTGCCTATTTAATTATAGTTTTTGTTATTAATATAAATTGCGTATAAATTTACAAATCTGGTGACTGTAGTTTTTCATGAGCCAAAGACCAAAGACTTTGGACATTTTCTGAGAATTAATTGTTCAATTTTATTGTAACTCCGGGTCAAGTGGGGCTGGAATTAATCACGCACTAACCCAAGGTCTTCCAACATAATTTGTGGGCTCAAATCAATGATGTGGAACAGTAGGCAGTGACATTTGAGGTACAGTTTAAATTAAAGAGAGGCACCAGGTCTGTACTAATCGTAACAACATGCATAGAATTGAAGCAAAAAAACAGGCAATGTCGCAAAACTGCACCTCAGACAGCCCAGGACAGGAGAGCCATTTGAGAGAGGGTGCCCTGGGGAGCAGGACTAAGGGAGGGCGAGACAGAGAGAGGTCCCAGGCAGGGACAAAAACAGGGATCAGAGAGAGGTCTCAGAAGAAAGGCCCAAGTAAGAGAGAGATCAGATACAGATCCGTTTAAGTAATGTTGGAAGAAAGGAACCAAGAAATAGAGTGAGCTAGATAGAGAGTTTCGAGGAGTACACTTGAAGAGAAGTGGGCTTGAGAGGAGCCCAGAAGGTTCGAGAGAGCAGCCAAAGGTTGGTGGGACTCCTTTGAAGCAGTGATGTTCTGCTTGGCACGGCCGAACATTTGGAAGGTGAAGCTTGATCGTACTCAGCAATCCAGGGGAAAGGAATCTCGGAAGGCGAGGTTAAAACCCTGGAGATGGATCACTGACAAAACTGTCTGTTTGAGAGTGACATTTGGAGATAATTCCAAGGCGAGTTCTTCAAATGTGGAAATTGTAAACCCTCTTGAGAAAGAGAGTTTCAGTGAGACCAGTAGGCTAACTGTGTGAAAAGCATCTGTCAAATCCATTGAAACTGCTTTGGTCGCATCTGTCATTAACTTTGTGGTGTGACTGCCCACAACTCTCAGTTCAGATAGACCCCACGCTTTCCCTGAATATTAGATATGGCAAATTATTTATTCTTTCCTAATTTGTTCTTGTTTTAAAGATATAGTTGGTAATGCATCCTTGTCTGTAAGGATATAGTCGGTTATGTGTCCTTGTCTGTAAAGATATAGTCGGCAATGTGTCCTTGTCAGTAAGGATATAGTCGGTAATGTGTCCTTGTCAGTAAGGATATATTCGGCAATGTGTCCTTGTCAGTAAAGATATAGTTGGTAATGCATCCTTGTCTGTAAGGATATAGTCGGTTATGTGTCCTTGTCTGTAAAGATATAGTCGGCAATGTGTCCTTGTCTGTAAGGATATAGTCGGTAACGTGTCCTTGTCAGTAAGGATATAGTCGGTAATGTGTCCTTGCTGTAAAGATATAGTCGGTTATGTGTCCTTGTCAGTAAGGATATAGTCGGTAATGTGTCCTTGTCAGTAAAGATATAGTCGGTAATGTGTCCTTGTCAGTAAGGATATAGTCGGTAATGTGTCCTTGTCTGTAAAGATATAGTCGGTAACGTGTCCTTGTCAGTAAGGATATAGTCGGTAATGTGTCCTTGCTGTAAAGATATAGTCGGTTATGTGTCCTTGTCAGTAAGGATATAGTCGGCAATGTGTCCTTGTCAGTAAGGATATAGTCGGTAATGTGTCCTTGTCAGTAAGGATATAGTCGGTAATGTGTCCTTGTCTGTAAAGATATAGTCGGTAACGTGTCCTTGTCTGTAAAGATATAGTCGGCAATGTGTCCTTGTCTGTAAAGATATAGTCGGTAATGTGTCCTTGTCTGTAAAGATATAGTTGGTTATGTGTCCTTCTCTGTAAAGATATAGTCGGCAATGTGTCCTTGTTAGTAAAGATATAGTCGGCAATGTGTCCTTGTCAGTAAGGATATAGTCGGTAATGTATCCTTGTCAGTAAGGATATAGTCAGCAATGTATCCTTGTCTGTAAAGATATAGTCGGTAATGTGTCCTTGTCTGTAAAGATATAGTCGGTTATGTGTCCTTGTCAGTAAAGATATAGTCGGTAATGTGTCCTTGTCAGTAAAGATATAGTCGATTATGTGTCCTTGTTAGTAAAGATATGGTCAGCAATGTATCCTTGTCTGTAAAGATATAGTCGGCAATGTGTCCTTGTCTGTAAAGATATAGTCGGTAATGTGTCCTTGTCAGTAAAGATATAGTCGGTTATGTGTCCTTGTCAGTAAAGATATAGTCGGCAATGTGTCCTTGTCAGTAAGGATATAGTCGGTAATGTGTCCTTGTCTGTAAGGATATAGTCGGTAATGTGTCCTTGTCTGTAAGGATATAGTCGGTAATGTGTCCTTGTCAGTAAAGATATAGTCGGTAACGTGTCCTTGTCAGTAAAGATATAGTCGGCAATGTGTCCTTGTCTGTAAGGATATAGTCGGTAATGTGTCCTTGTCAGTAAAGATATAGTCGGTAATGTGTCCTTGTCTGTAAGGATATAGTCGGGGTGAAAATAGTGTGAATATTAGAATCATTTTCTTGTGTTTGTATTGAAATTTGTTTCCAATCCTTTTGTCTGATGTACTACAATCCCCACAGAAACACACCCACACGCACCCCGCGCACAAGCTCTATAGGGGTCATTAGGGATTAGGAATAGGTTGATTAGTAGAAGTTCTTTGCAGGCTCTTCTGCATAGTGGGAGGAATCTGGCATCAACACCCAATTGTACCCAGGGCGCAATTACCAGACAGGGGATATGAACCTGGGAGTCTCCCTCTGCCTGGCTCATCATTCAGCAACTCCACACTTTCAGATTCATCCACCAAAGGAGGTACATACCTGGAATGTAGATCTTCCGTCATCTTAATATCGTTTTCGGTCGCCTCGTACTCAATGTTCATGCAATCCGGAGCAAACTTCACTTTCCGGCTCTTTTCAGGCAAGTTGGCATTGAGGTTAGAGGTCAGTTTTTTCTCCTGCCCACTTGGGACTGGCCCCCTCTCTCGTTCTAGTAACCTATCTGCGCAAACGTCATCTGCTGTCTCATGGTACCATCTGAAATCTTGAGGCTTCTGACTGCATCGGCCGCTTGTATAAAGACATGGAGGCTTCTTCTGGGGGTAGTCCTGGGCGGGTGTGCCATCTGCCATGTTATCCACCATCAGCGTGCCAGTAACAGGAAGCCAGTCAGAGCAGGCAGTGCTTTCGCCGGAGTTCCCCGCCTGACGTACATACCCTTTAATACAGGAACCGCTGTCAACATCACTCTCAATTGTATGTAAAGCCAGGCTAGATCCAGAGGATCGTTTAATCAGGCGTTTTTTTGAGGAATCCTGCAAATATTGGAAAAAGTCAACAGGAAAGATCATTCAATGGTTACAGCATGCCAAGGTTAGTCTAACTCCAGTCCTGAGTGTGTGAAGGTCAGTCTGTCTGCAGTTCCTGGGGGGAGGGGGTGTGGGGGTCAGTGTGTGTCCAGTCCTTGGGGGGGGGGGGGGGGGGGTGTCCAGTCCTGCGGGGGTGTGAGGGTCAGTGTGTCTCCAGTCCTGGGTGGTGTCAGGGTCACTGTCTCCAGTCCTGGGGGGTGTGAGGGTCAGTGTCTCCAGTCCTGGGGGGGTGAGGGTCAGTGACTCCAGTCCTTGGGGGTGTGAGGGTCAGTGTGTGCCCAGTCCTGGGGAGTGTGAGGGTCAGTGTGTGTCCAGTCCTTGGGGGTGTGAGGGTCAGTGTGTGTCCAGTCCAGCGGGGGGTGAGGGTCAGTGTGTGTCCAGTCCTGGGGGGTGTGAAGGTCAGTGTGTGTCCAGTCCTGGGGGGTCTGAGGGTCAGTCTGTCTCCAGTCCTGGGGTGTGAGGGTCAGTGTGTCTCCAGTCCTTGGGGGGGGTGAGGGTCAGTGTCTCCAGTCCTAGGGGTGTGAGAGTCAGTGTGTGTCCAGTCCTGGGGGGTGTGAGGGTCAGTGTGTCTCCAGTCCTGGGGAGTGTGAGGGTCAGTGTGCCCAGTCCTGGTGGGTGTGAGGGTCAGTGTGTCTCCAGTCCTGGGGCCTGAGGGGGTCAGTGTGTCTCCAGTCCTGGGGGGTGTGAGGGTCAGTGTGTTCAGTCCTGGGGGGTGTGAGGG
This sequence comes from Scyliorhinus canicula, assembly GCF_902713615.1. Classification (NCBI taxonomy): domain Eukaryota; kingdom Metazoa; phylum Chordata; class Chondrichthyes; order Carcharhiniformes; family Scyliorhinidae; genus Scyliorhinus; species Scyliorhinus canicula. Next base: position 220,911,133 of record NC_052150.1, read on the forward strand.
TCAGTGTCTCCAGTCCTGGGGGGTGTGAGGGTCAGTGTCTCCAGTCCTGGGGGGTGTGAGGGTCAGTGTGTGTCCAGTCCTGGGGGTGCGAGGGTCAGTGTGTGTCCAGTCCTGGGGGGTGTGAGGGTCAGTGTGTCTCCAGTCCTGGGGGGTGTGAGGGTCAGTGTCTCCAGTCCTATGGGTGTGAGGGTCAGTGTCTCCAGTCCTGGGGGGTGGGAGGGTCAGTGTCTCCAGTCCTAGGGGTGTGAGGGTCAGTGCCTCCAGTCCTGGGGGGTGCAGAGGGTCAGTGTGTCTCCAGTCCTGGGGGGTGTGAGGGTCAGTGTGTCTCCAGTCCTGGGGGGTGTGAGGGTCAGTGTGTCTCCAGTCCTGGGGGGTGTGAGGGTCAGTGTCTCCAGTCCTGGGGGGTTCGAGGGTCCGTGTCTCCAGTCCTGGGGGGTGCAGAGGGTCAGTGTGTCTCCAGTCCTGGGGGGTGTGAGGGTCAGTCTGTCTCCAGTCCTGGGGGGTGTGAGGGTCAGTGACTCCAGTCCAGGGGGGTGTGAGGGTCAGTGTGTGTCCAGTCCAGGGGGGTGTGAGGGTCAGTGTGTGTCCAGTCCTGGGGGGTGTGAGGGTCAGTGTGTCTCCAGTCCTAGGGGTGTGAGGGTCAGTGTGTCTCCAGTCCTGGGGGGTGTGAGGGTCAGTGTGTCCAGTCCTGGGGGGTGTGAGGGTCAGTGACTCCAGTCCTTGGGGGTGTCAGGGTTAGTGTGTGTCCAGTCCTGGGGGGTGCGAGGGTCAGTCTGTCTCCAGTCCTGGGGGGTGTGAGGGTCAGTGACTCCAGTCCAGGGGGGTGTGAGGGTCAGTGTGTGTCCAGTCCAGGGGAGTGTGAGGGTCAGTGTGTCTCCAGTCCTTGGGGGTGTGAGGGTCAGTGACTCCAGTCCTTGGGGGTGTGAGGGTCAGTGTCTCCAGTCCTGGGGGGTGTGAGGGTCAGTGTGTCCAGTCCTGGGGGGTGTGAGGGTCAGTGTGTGTCCAGTCCTGGGGAGTGTGAGGGTCAGTGTGTGCCCAGTCCTGGGGGATGTGAGGGTCAGTGTGTCTCCAATCCTGGGGGTGTGAGGGTCAGTGTGTCCAGTCCTGGGGGGGTGAGGGTCAGTGTGTCCAGTCCTGGGGGGGTGAGGGTCAGTGTCTCCAGTCCTGGGGGGTGAGAGGGTCGGTGTGTGCCCAGTCCTGGGGGGTGTGAGAGTCAGTGTGTGTCCAGTCCTTGGGGTTGTGAGGGTCAGTGTCTCCAGTCCTGGGGGGTGTGAGGGTCAGTGTGTGTCCAGTCCTGGGGGGTGTGAGGGTCAGTGTGTGTTCAGTCCTGGGGGATGTGAGGGTCAGTGTGTCTCCAGTCCTGGGGAGTGTGAGGGTCAGTCTGTCTCCAGTCCTGGGGGGTGAGAGGGTCAGTGTCACCATTCCTGGGGGGGTGTGAGGGTCAGTGTGTGTCCAGTCCTGGGGGGTGTGAGGGTCAGTGTCTCCAGTCCTGGGGATGCGAGTGTCAGTGTGTCTCCAGTCCTGGGGGATGTGAAGGTCAGTGTGTGTCCAGTCCTGGGGGGTGTGAGGGTTAGTGTCTCCAGTCCTGGGGGGTGTGAGGGTCAGTGCGCCCAGTCCTGGGGGGTGTGAGGGTCAGTGTGTGTCCAGTCCTGGGGGGTGTGAGGGTCAGTGTCTCCAGTCCTGGGGATGCGAGGGTCAGTGTGTCTCCAGTCCTGGGGTGCGTGAGGGTCAGTGTGTCTCCAGTCCTCGGGGGTGTGAGGGTCAGTGTGTGTCCAGTCCTGGGGGGTGTGAGGGTCAGTGTGTCTCCAGTCCTGGGGATGCGACGGTCAGTGTGTCTCCAGTCCTGGGGTGCGTGAGGGTCAGTGTCTCCAGTCCTGGGGGGTGTGAGGTCAGTGCGCCCAGTCCTGGGGGGTGTGAGGGTCAGTGTGTGTCCAGTCCTGGGGGGTGTGAGGGTCAGTGTCTCCAGTCCTGGGGGTGCGAGTGTCAGTGTGTCTCCAGTCCTGGGGGGTGTGAGGGTCAGTGCGCCCAGTCCTGGGGGGTGCGAGGGTCAGTGTGTGTCCAGTCCTGGGGGGTGTGAGGGTCAGTGTGTCTCCAGTCCTGGGGGGTGTGAGGGTCAGTGTGTCTCCAGTCCTGGGGGGTGTGAGGGTCAGTGTCTCCAGTCCTGGGGGGTGTGAGGGTCAGTGTGTCTCCAGTCCTGGGGGGGTGTGAGGGTCAGTGTGTCTCCAATCCTGGGGATGCGAGGGTCAGTGTGTCTCCAGTCCTGGGGTGCGTGAGGGTCAGTGTGTGTCCAGTCCTGGGGGGGGTGAGGGTCAGTGTGTGCCCAGTCCTGGGGGGTGTGAGGATCAGTGTGTCTCCAATCCTGGGGGCGTGAGGGTCAGTGTCTCCAGTCCTGGGGGGTGTGAGGGTCAGTGCGCCCAGTCCTGGGGGGTGTGAGGGTCAGTGTGTGTCCAGTCCTGGGGGGTGTGAGGGTCAGTGTGTCTCCAGTCCTGGGGGGTGTGAGGGTCAGTGTGTGTCCAGTCCTGGGGGGTGTGAGGGTCAGTGTGTCTCCAGTCCTGGGGATGCGAGGGTCAGTGTGTCTCCAGTCCTGGGGTGCGTGAGGGTCAGTGTCTCCAGTCCTGGGGGGTGTGAGGGTCAGTGCGCCCAGTCCTGGGGGGTGTGAGGGTCAGTGTGTGTCCAGTCCTGGGGGGGGGGTGAGGGTCAGTGTCTCCAGTCCTGGGGGTGCGAGTGTCAGTGTGTCTCAGTCCTGGGGGGTGTGAGGGTCAGTGTGTGTCCAGTCCTGGGGGGTGTGAGGGTCAGTGTGTGTCCAGTCCTGGGGTGCGTGATGGTCAGTGTGTCTCCAGTCCTGGGGGGTGTGAGGGTCAGTGTGTGTCCAGTCCTGGGGGGTGTGAGGGTCAGTGTGTCTCCAGTCCTGGGGCCTGGGGGGGTCAGTGTGTCTCCAGTCCTGGGGGGTGTGAGGGTCAGTGTCTCCAGTCCTGGGGGGTGTGAGGGTCATTGTGTCTCCAGTCCTGGGGGGTGTGAGGGTCAGTGTGTCTCCAGTCCTGGGGGGGGTGAGGGTCAGTGCGTCTCCAGTCCTGGGGGGTGTGAAGGTCAGTGTGTGTCCAGTCCTGGGGGGTGTGAGGGTCAGTGTCTCCAGTCCTGGGGGGTGTGAGGGTCAGTGTGTGTCCAGTCCTGGGGGGTGTGAGGGTCAGTGTCTCCAGTCCTGTGGGGTGTGAGGGTCAGTGTGTCTCCAGTCCAGGGGTGCGTGAGGGTCAGTGTCTCCAGTCCTGGGGGGTGTGAGGGTCAGTGCGCCCAGTCCTGGGGGGTGCGAGTGTCAGTGTGTCTCCAGTCCTGGGGGGTGTGAGGGTCAGTGTGTGTCCAGTCCTGGGGGGTGTGAGGGTCAGTGTGTCTCCAGTCCTGGGGCCTGGGGGGGTCAGTGTGTCTCCAGTCCTGGGGGGTGTGAGGGTCAGTGTCTCCAGTCCTGGGGGGTGTGAGGGTCAGTGTGTCTCCAGTCCTGGGGGGTGTGAGGGTCAGTGTGTCTCCAGTCCTGGGGGGGGGTGTGAGGGTCAGTGTGTCTCCAGTCCTGGGGGGGGTGAGGGTCAGTGTGTCTCCAGTCCTGGGGGGTGTGAGGGTCAGTGTGTGTCCAGTCCTGGGGGGGTGTGAGGGTCAGTGTCTCCAGTCCTGGGGGGTGTGAGGGTCAGTGTGTGTCCAGTCCTGGGGGGTGTGAGGGTCAGTGTCTCCAGTCCTGGGGGATGTGAGGGTCAGTGTGTCTCCAGTCCTGGGGGGTGCGAGGGTCAGTGTCTCCAGTCCTGGGGGGTGCGAGGGTCAGTGTCTCCAGTCCTGGGGGGTGCGAGGGTCAGTGTGTGTCCAGTCCTGGGGGGTGTGAGGGTCAGTGTCTCCAGTCCTGGGGGGTGTGAGGGTCAGTGGCTCCAGTCCTGGGGGGGTGCGAGGGTCAGTGTGTGTCCAGTCCTGGGGGGGTGTGAGGGTCACTGTGTGTCCAGTCCTGGGGGTGTGAGGGTCGGTGTTCATAAAACAAAGGTAGTTTAGAGGGATTTACGTTTGTAAGTGTAAACGTTAGAAATATAATAAATAAGATATAGTTTTAAGTGGGTTGAATTTAATGTTTCCGTGCCTGGAATGTTTTTTTTTAATTCACTTAAATGGGCTTCACTTTAATGCCCATCCCCGAGCTGCCCTATAGAAGGTGGTGGTGAGCTGCCTTCTTGAACCGCTGTAGGTACACCCAGTCCTGTTAGGGAGGAAGTTCCAGGATTTTGACACAATGACAGTGAAGAAGCAGTGAGTCGGGGTGGAGTGAGTTGGAGGGGAACCTCCAGGTGGTAGGTCCTGGGTTTTGAAGGTGCTGTCTAAGGAACTTTGGTGAGTTACTGCAGTGCATCTTGCAAATGGTACACATGGCTGCCACTGTTCGCCAGTGGTGGAGGGTTTGAATATTTGTGGAAGGGGGAGCAATCAAGTGGGCTGCTTTGTCCTGGATGGTGTCAACTTCTTGAGCATTGTTAGAGCTGTACTCATCCAGGCAAGTGGAGAGTATTCCATTACATTCCTGACTTGTGCCTTGTAGATGGTGGTCAGGCTTTGGGGAGTCAGGAGGCGAGTTACTCGTAGGATTCCTAGCCTCTGACCTGCCCTGGTACCCACAGTATTAACGTGGCTAGTCCAGTTCAGTTTCTGATCAATGGTAACCCCCAGGATGTTGATTGTGGGGGTTTCAGCAATGGTAAAACCACTGAATATGATCAATGGTTAGCTCCTCTCTTGTCATTGCCTGGCCTGTCACTTCTGTGGCGCAAATGTAATTCGCCACTTGTCAGCCCAAGCTTGGACATTGTCCAGGTCTTGCTGCATTTGGACATGGACTGCTTCATTATCTGAGGCATCACAAACGTTGCGAACATCCCCATTTCTAGCCTTACATTGGAAGGGAGATCATTGATGAAGCAGCTGAAGATGGTTGGGCCTAGGACACTACCCCGAGGAACTCCTGCAGGGATGTCCTGGAGCTGAGATGATTGACCTCCAGCCACCACAACCATCTTCCTTTGTGCCAGGTTTGACTCCAACCAGTGGCAAGTTTCCCCCTAATTCCCATTGACTCCAGTTTAACTAGGGCTCCTTGATGCCATACCCGGTCAAATGTTGCCTTGATGTTAAGGGAAGTCACTCTCACTTCTGGCATTCAGTAATTTGCCCATGTTTCAACTAAGGCTGTAATGAGGTCAGGAGCTGAGTGACCCTGGGAGAACCCAAACCGAGCATCCGTGAGCAGGTTATTGCTGAGCAAGTGCCACTTGATAGCACTTCCAGCACTCTCCATAGAAACATACATAGAAGATAGAAGCAGGAGGAGGCCATTCAGCCCTTCGAGCCTGATCCACCATTCGCCACGATCACTTTACTGATGATGGAGAGTAGACGAACAGGCCGGTAATTGGCTGGGTTGGATTTGGCCTGTTTCTTGCAGACAGGACACACCTGGGCAATTTTCCACATTGCCGGGTAGATGCCAGTGTTGTAGCTGTATTAAAACAGTTTAGTCAAGGCTGTGACAAGATCTGGAGCACGTCTTCAGTACTATTACTGGAATATTGTCAGGGTCTATAGCCATTGCAGTATCCAGTGCCTTCAGCTGTTTCTTGATATCACGTGGAGTGAATCGTATTGGCTGAAGACTGATTTCTGTGATGCTGGGGACCTCTGGAGGAGACCGATATGGATCATCCACTCAGCAATTCTGGCTAAAGATTGTTGCGAATGCCTCAGCCTTAGCTTTTGCACTTATGTGCTGGGCTCCTCCATCATTGAGGATGGGGATATTTGTGGAGCTTCCCCCTCCAATTAGTTGTTTAATTGTCCACCACCATTCATGGCTGGTTGTGGCAGGAACAACAAGTTTCCCTCCCACTGATGTGAGACTGTAGTTGCCTGGCTTTTCTCTACAATCTTCCTTAAATAGTGGGACCACATTAGCTGTTCTCCAGTCCTCTGTCATCTCCCCCGAGGCCAGAGAGGAATTAAAATTTGGGTCAGAGCCCCGCAATCTCCTCCTTCACTTCCCACAGCATCCTGGGACACAATTCATCCGGACCTGGCTATTTGTCCACTTTTAAGGCTGACAATACCTTACTCCCTATGACACAGATTGGCCAGGTGGTTAACAGTGAGGCTGAGTGTCTTGGGTTACAGGAAGATGGAGACGGGATTGTCAAATGGGCAAATAAGTGGCAAATGAAATTTAACCCTGAAAAGTGTGAGGTGATACACTTTGGAAGGAGTAATGTGACAAGGAAGCACTAAATGAGGGGCTGGTTTAGCTCACTGGGCTACATCGCTGGCTTTTAAAGCAGACCAAGCAAGCCAGCAGCACGGTTCGATTCCCGTACCAGCCTCCCAGGACAGGCGCCGGAATGTGGCGACTAGGGGCTTTTCACAGTAACTTCTTTGAAGCCTACTCGCGACAATAAGCGATTTTCATTTCATTTTCATGAATGTCATGACACTGGAAAGTTCTGAGGAACAAAGGGACATTGACGTGTTTGTCCATAGGACTCTGAAGGCAGAAGGGCAGATTATTAGGGTGGTGAAAAAGGCATGTGGGACACTTGCCTTCCTCAATCAAGCCATAGGGCGAAATTCTCCGACCCCACGCAGGGTCGGAGAATCGGCCGGCAGCGGCGTTAATCCCGCTCCCGCAGGGTTTTTAAATCTCTGACCGGCCAAAAACCGGCGCTGTGCAAATCCCGCCGGCAGCCTCTGAAAACAGCTGGCGCCGGCGGGATTTCATTTTTTTTTTAGTTTCCACAAATCTCCGGCCCGGATGAGTCGAAGTCCCGCCGACGTGGCCACGGGTCACGTCGCCGAAAATCACAGTTGCTTTAAAACGGCGTCAACCATTGATGATGGTTGACGCCGTTCAGTGTCGGGGGGTGGGTTGTGGCATCGGGGGGGGGGGGGGGGGGGGGGGGGGGGGGAGGTTGCGGCGTCGGGGGGGGGTGGGTTGCGGCATCGGGGGGGGTGGGTTGCGGCATCGGAGGGGGGTGGGTTTGCGGCAATCGGAGGGGGGTGGGTTGCGGCATCGAGGGGGGGTGGGTTGCGGCATCGGGGGGGGGTGGTTGCGGCATCGGGGGGGTGGGTTGCGGCATCGGGGGGGGTGGGTTGCGGCATCGGGGGGGGGTGGTTTGCGGCATCGGGGGGTGGGTTCGGCATCGGGGGGGTGTTGCGGCAT